>NC_091129.1:20067170-20184670 GCF_040183065.1 Periplaneta americana
AATCAAACACTTCGCCATTCCTCCATACTCCATAACACAGTTTGATCTCGACAAAGCATTTAACTTGGGCACGGTAGTAAAACAAAGTGATGGTGTGTTTCAAAAGTTGAAATATACTTTGCATACTATTCACCAAGTTAGGGCCTATATAGTTCAATCTGTATATTGTGTAAGAAAATGTATGTTAAGAACACTTGAACTGTTTTCAAGTTTCCGAGTAGACAAACTGTTGCAGTACTGCTTAAATTATTTATTTCTATATTTGTATATTTATAGCAGTTTCGGTGCCTCATTTACATAATGCGAACGCTTCTGCAGCTGGCTGTATTATGAATTTCATATTATTATAAGTATATTAAATCTGATTACTAACCAAAATATTTTGTTACATTGATTTATCACGGATGTACAGTTTTGTTTTTGTACAAATGTATTGTAATTATGCTGTTCCCATACTACCTCAGACGAATGGATCGCGCTCTGTCAGTGCATAGGCGCCGTACCACCACTGTTCAGTTGAAACTTCTCTCCTCGCTGTGCTCAGTATATAGAGATTGCCGAGCAAAGAGCGTGGCGGCTCCTTGGTATGACGTCACAGAGCACGGAACATGCCGGTCACTGCACTGGAACAATATGAAATATACAGACACACTAAAACACACCCTAATCAAATTCTCAACACACAGATCAATTTCAGAACACACACACTATTTGACACCACATTTCAACACTTTTCAACAATCGAACGCACCCACACAAAAGACAGCGAAGTTCGAGATGACGCCGAGATCTAGTAGGCTCAGAGGATGGTGTGAAGAAGCACCGAAACAGCTGTAAGCCACACATGCTTACACAATTAACACGAGTAAGATCGCCATTTAATCAGTTATTCATATTCAAGTGTTAAAACTAGAGTACGAAAGATTCAACATGGATTATAATATATGGAAGTACAATCTTCCCTTAATATTGTGTACTGATATTGATTTAAATTTTTTCATATCAACTCAGATATTAATTGCTTATTGTCGTCCTGGATAGCATAGTTGATATAACCCTGGCATTCTGTGCCTTCTAGCTTAAATGCGACAGGCTCATGTCAGTAGATTTACATGAAGTAAAAGAAATACTGCGGGTCAAAATTCCGACACACCGGTGATGCTAATCTCGGCAGTTGTGAGCGTCGTTAAATAAACCATAATTTACCTTTTTAATTGCTTATTTAAATCCAGCTTGATTTCTTGTTGTTATTTCTTCTGCGCTATATTTCTTGTCCCAAGCACTTTTAACATATTTATAAATTAGCAGTGTTGCAATATCACGGACATGAAAGATAGGACGTCAGAGACTTTTAGAAAAGTGTAGAGACTAAAGATTAAATTAAATATGCAGAATGAATAACTTCACTACTAGATTCATTGAGCACCCACGTGCAATAATGGGGTAAGTAGAGTTACCCCATTTTTTGAACATATCAGATTCTGTTTCTCCAGTCCTTCATCTGCAATAGTGAGTCAAGTCCTAGTTCCGTTAGCGAGATGACAAACGGCAACGTGGCTACATGATCTCATTGAGTCTTACATTGACTACACCCTAACTATTGCAATTGAAATGACAGAGTCTAGTAATTCAGATTTTGGAAATTAATCACTACACCAGAGGTGACGAAAACTCGAACGACAGTGATTACACGCGAGAGACAGTTTAAGAAGTAAGGAGACGGGGGAGAGGTACGTGGCATGAAAACTACAACCAGTGGCGGTTCGTGCCCTAACATTGATTTCTTCTTCAGCCCCGCGAATAAAAATAGCAAGCTTTGCTGTATCAGTAATGTCACTACTGTCATCAAGATCCAATAAATAATACGTACAAATTTCCTTGCTTTTATTAAAATATTCTTCAATGAACACAATCAGAAATTTTCTGAATTCTCTTCTGGATATTTAGTCGAGAAATGCGCAGTTTTTCAAAATTAATTAACAATTTCACTGGAAAAATTATTTCAGCCACCTTGATATTTATGCCATTATAAATATATATATATATATATATATATATATATATAAATGAGTGAATCTGATGTTTTTCCAATTCACTGCGGGCTAAAGCAGGGGGATGCACTGTCACCTTTACTTTTTAACTTCGCTCTAGAATATGCCATTAGGAAAGTTCAGGATAACAGGCAGGGTTTGGAATTGAACGAGTTACATCAGCTTCTTGTCTATGCGGATGACGTGAATATGTTAGGAGAAAATACACAAACGATTAGGGAAAACACGGAAATTTTACTCGATGCAAGTAAAGCGATCGGTTTGGAAGTAAATCCCGAAAAGACAAAGTATATGATTATGTCTTGTGACCAGAATATTGTACGAAATGGAAATATAAAAATTGGAGATTTATCCTTCGAAGAGGTGGAAAAATTCAAATATCTTGGAGCAACAGTAACAAATATAAATGACACTCGGGAGGAAATTAAACGCAGAATAAATATGGGAAATGAGTGTTATTATTCGGTTGAGAAGCTCTTATCATCCAGTCTGCTGTCCAAAAATCTGAAAGTTGGAATTTATAAAACAGTTATATTACCGGTTCTTCTGTATGGCTGTGAAACGTGGACCCTCACTCTGACAAAGGAACATAGGTTAAGGGTTTTTGAGAATAAGGTGCTCAGGAAAATATTTGGGGCTAAGAGGGATGAAGTTACAGGAGAATGAAGAAAGTTACACAATACAGAACTGCACGCATTGTATTCTTCACCTGACATAATTAGGAACTTAAAATCCAGACGTTTGAGAAGGGCAGGGCATGTAGCACGTATGGGCGAATCCAGAAATGCATATAGAGTGTTAGTTGGGAGACCGGAGGGAAAAAGACCTTTAGGGAGGCCGAGACGTAGATGGGAGGATAATATTAAAATGGATTTGAGGGAGGTGGGGTATGTTGATAGAGACTGGATTAATCTTGCACAGGATAGGGGCCGATGGCGGGCTTATGTGAGGGCGGCAATAAACTTTCGGGTTCCTTAAAAACCATTTGTAAGTAAGTAAGAGTAAATAAGTAAGTAAGTAAATAAATAAATAAATAAATAAGTACGTATAATATTTACGTGCAGGATTTCTGCATTACCGTATCGATGGCTCAGAACCAGACTGTTCCAAGTCCATTTTACTATTATTATTTCAGGAGAGCTATTTAAAGCTCCAGACATTTAATACTTCATGAAACGATTTGGAATAGCTTCATAGCAACAATTTTGTTTAACTCATATATTCAGACAAGAACTGGAACACAATAAAATACAGATTCCTTTGTTATGAAATGTTGGACTTAGAACAGTCTGGTTCTCAGCCATCGATATGATGAAGGATGGGTGGAGCGGAGAAAAATTCTCTCCGGCACCAGGACTCGAAACTGGGTTTTCAGCTCTACGTATTGACACTTTATCCACTGAGCCACACCGGATTCCAGTTCCGATATCGGATTGAATCCTCTCAGTTTAAGTTCCACCTCATATTTTCCCTCTATTGGCCAACCCTCATGTACTGTGTCACAGATATGTGACAGTGGCACAATGTCCAACACACTATGTAGGCCTACAGATGTGCACTCATTACGAGTGACTAAGTGGCCGGGATCTGACGGAATGAGCGCCGTCTTAAATCACTGAATGATTATTTACGCATATCATATTATTTTGGTGTACCGAAGTACGTATGTTATTTCCGTGAAGGAATTCTGCATTACCATATGATGAACGTTCGGTAATGTAATGTTTAATGTAAATACATATTTTCAGACATTCACTCAAAACATATAAAAATTAAGTTTTCATCAAATAATTTTCGACGAAAGCCTATTTCGCATTAATCATCACCCGAATGTTCAATGCAGTTGCTTAGACGTGACAGCTGGTAACGTTTTAGGAATTGCATGTGGACCTGTGGAAACTATAACCTGCTCTCTCACTACAAGCGATAAGAGTTGTTAGCACTATAAAATTTTACTGTAACTAACACACACAAATATTTATGTGTCATTTAGGAGTGCCTTGTATGTTATCATTGCGATGATTCAGTAAGCAATTATAATTTCATAAACATCAGCTACCTCTGTTTTAGTTTACAATCATAAACATGTCTCTACTGACAAGGGAAGACTTTCGGCTCGAACAGGAATTTTTGGTTAAAAATTTGTACAGAGGCTTACCTCACAATGGTGATGAAGTCTGTAAAAGCATTCATTTGTGTAACTCTCCGTTTGGTTGGTATTGGTCAATACACTTCTTTAAAAACGTACATGAAGATTCTCTATAAAATGCATGAAACAGCATGGAGCAGAGCAATAAGCACAACACGCAGAAGCAACACCTGAACAATCTTCTGAACCACACTCCAGTGCTGAAAAATCAAATGCTACCTGAATTACATTTTTGACGTCTGAGACTTGTTCAGGATTCACGTAACCAGCTGACTGCCAGGAATACTGAAGCATAGGGCGGTATACTGGAGCAGACAACTGGTTATGAATAACAGAGTGCATTTTCATTATAAACACTCGATTTCCCAAGTTAAGTTCTGGATTCTCAGCAAGAGTCCTTATGCAGTCTGTTATCCTCCGAGCATATATTTTGTATTGTCTAAGGAAATATATATCCAGAGGCTGGAAATATTTAGTTTTTTTTAGGTGAAATGATCATATATTCTGTGTCTTAGCCTTGGAATGATTAATTTATTAAGGTTGTGTCCTTGTGCGCATTCAATGACTCACACAACAGTGTACAATTTTGATTAGCTGCAATATTTTCAGACAGAACGTTTGAGAAAAATGTTTTTAAATGGGCTTTAGATATTTTACCACTCGTACTAACTTCTAGGCTAGGCTAGGCTTACGGGGAAGGTGTCCCATCCCCTTAATTTGTGCAGTGCTCTCCCCACCCCTCAAATTGTACAGTGCTCTAACAGACAAACCACACATTACACAAACGAATGCTTTTGGGAGCTTTACAGAGATGTAAAGATGGGCCTGTATACGAATTTTGGATATGAAATTCCTGTTCGAGCCGAAACCCTTCCCTTGTGAGAGCATGTTATATCTCTATGGCCAGGGCGCTCTTTATCCCAGTACAAGACAGTGTTCCGCAAAAATCATTACTAATTCGTGATGAATAACTTGAGAATGAATCTCATTAAGCACTTTAATTCGTCATCAGTTGGCGAGACAGTATAATTCATACTCTGAGTACTGCATATGTGACCAGTTACAGGAAATGGGACCTAAAGTAGGATTTTTCATTTTTTGGTTGTTGTAGTTTCTAAAAGAGGATGAAATCCTGAGCATTTAAAAATCATCGTTCTAGGTGCTGTAGTTTTTAATATATTACTTATTGAATTTTGATATTACACTATGTACTTTTCGAGAAAAATGAAATTAAAATGTTCACTTGTTTTCTTAGTATATATTATTTTTAATGTACCGAAGTACATATTATATTTCTATGAGATATTCTGCGTCATCATAAGATGAAAGAGTAATGGAACGGAGAAAATTTATCTCCGGCGCCGGGATTTGAACCCGGGTTTTCAGCTCTACGTGCTGATGCTTTATCCACTAAGCCACACCGGATACCCACCCCGGCGTCGAACAGAATCATCTCAGTTTAAGTTCCAACTCTTGGGTTCCCTCTAGTGGCCGCCCTCTGCACTACGTCATAGATGTCTATGAACGTAGGATTGAAGTCCACACATGTGCTTAGGTGGGGTGGGTATCCGGTGTGGCTTAGTGGATAAAGCGTCAGCACGTAGAGCTGAAAACCCGGGTTCACATCCCGGCGCCGGACACAATTTTTCTCCGTTCCATTACTCTTTCATCGTATGATGACGCAGAATATCTGCATGGAAATATCATATGTACTTCGGTACATTAAAATAATATATATGATATGCGTAAATCACTTCGTGATTTAAGACGGCGCTTATTCCGTCGGATCCCGGCCAACTAGTCACTCATAACGAGTGCACCTCAGCACATGTGTGGACTTCAGTCCTACGTTCATAGACATCTATGACGTAGTGCAGAGGGCGGTCACTAGAGGGAACCCAAGAGTTGGAACTTAAACTGAGACGATTCTGTCCGACGCCGGGGTGGGTATCCGGTGTGGCTTAGTGGATAAAGCTTCAGCACGTAGGGCTGAAAACCCGGGTTCAAATCCCGGCGCCGGAGAGAATTTTTCTCCGTTCCATTACACTTTCATCGTTGTTTTCTTAGTAACTATAAGAAAGAATTAGGTATTTAAGAAGCACTGCGTAGTTAGGCCTATTATGAGTTATATATGAAATAAGAAGGCAAAAAAAAACATAACAGAAAAATAATGCAGTGACAAGTGTAAGTACAGGTTTTATATACACGGTATAAACACTTTCAACGTATTTATGTTATGCCATAATACGTACACAGTTTATACCCATTGTAATGTTTTTATTTCAGGCGGTTATATTTATAATGTACTCTGATGTCGCTATCAATTTGAAAATAAAGGACCAATGAGCATGGGCTGTTCGCGCGTCATCAGCCAATTAGCCATTTGATTGGCTAATGAAAAATGAGATAACTTATTGAGTGTATAGAAGCCTTGGCCCAAGCAGTCCTTGGGTTGCTTGAGTGGACTGCACGCCACTGATTCTAACGGCCCCGGATACTACTAACCGTTCTATAGTAAAAGTGTGGAGTGAAACATAGGGTAACTCAGTCTAAATCGGGTCAGAGGTTAAATCGGGCCAATTTCAAAACCCTGTCTCCATATTCAAGCGTAAGCCAGTTCAAGCAAATGCTACCATATACTGGTCAGGAAGAGAACTTCCTGTACGCGTTGAGTGCCATTGATGCTAGCTGGTGTGTGTATTCTTTGTGTTTACAATAAAAGAATAGAGAGAATATAAAGGTGAGTTAAGAGTATTTTATACATTTTAAATAATGCTTTACTGTTCCTTTATTATTTCACAACAACTATTGCAGAGAATTTGTGCGATTAAATTTCAATATTAAGTTTAAACTTTTTAGAAGAGATTATGACTATTAACGCTTTCGTCGAAGCAGTATTCAGTACTACCAACCTCTAGCGCAAAAAAGTTCTAAATTTGGGTTAAATAGGGTCAGTATTATCGGACAAATAGGGTCAACATGTTTCAAATCCGCGCACTCAAATTAAGTATTCAATTCTTTGTGACAGATGGTTAAATGTAAGAGGAAAACGTCAAATTCGTGGACTGAGAACGACATGCAGAAGGCTATTAAAGCGTTTCGCGGGGGAAGAAGCCAACGTCATGCTGCTGAGTTGTTAGAAGTTCCTCATTCATGTCTGCAACGACGTCTTTAAAGTGGCCAGGTCAACCACTTGAAAAGTAAAGGCCGTGAAACTACGTTTACTCCAGAAGAAGAAAATGAATTTGTGTCTAGAATTTTGAAACTGTACGCATGTGATTTTGGACTACACTGCAACACAGTTCGTTGGTGCAGAAAAGAAAACAGTGTTTGTTTGTGGAAGGTGTAAAGTGTTAAATCAAATCAATTCAATATTGATTTTAACTTTCCGTCCAGGTATATAGAGGGCAAAATTGTAACCCCGATTTGCCCTAAACACTGACCACATTTATCCTTACAAAGAATTGTAAAAAGGGTCACTGCAGTGAAATATTTCAGTTCATGTGCAGACAGTTAGTTTAGAGTAAAAAAGAAACATTTTTGGGGAAGTAGTACTTAAATGTGGCTGTAACTAATGATATGTCATGGGTGTAATGTATTATGAAATTAACAATAAAATTAAGGATTTGTTACTTTTTGACCCCATTTACCCTTGGTTACCCTCCATTAGGCGCACATCGTGCTCGAGAACCGAGAAACACAAAACATGAACAAGTTTTAATGAAATAAATAGTTTATAAAGATTGTTATACAGTAATAAATCGTATATTATATAAATACAAGGAAAATTATCAGAGAAGGACAGCTTTAAAAATTTGTTTTGAAATCGTTGGTTACAACGCGTGCGTTGCCTTCTTTCTTTGCAACGTTAAAACGTTGCTATTCATGCTATTGCTTTTGTGTCGTATGTCACACATTTAATATGGAACAGAGTTCCACAAGCGAGAAATAAAATATGACCCATGTATTCATGTTCATTTCGAACTGCAAGCATCGATGATATATGTGTCCCTGATATAAACATTTATTTATATTCCAGACAAGTAGCGTACAAGGATTTGACATATTGCGAATTTTTATTGCCCCATTTGATTTTTCGACATAGAACTTTGTTTCGAGTCAGTGCGCAATGAAACCGTCATCTGTTTATTGTGTGACGTTTTGGTGGTCGCTTGACGGATGACATCTAGGTCTCCCAAGAGGTTGGGGGATCTTTTGTTACAAGAATCTGAGGTCTGGTTATTGGAGTCACATATAGGAAATAAGTCATTTAACAGCATTGATTTGTGACGATGATTTCATGACTTTATTATCCATTTTTCAGTAATGGGACTTTATGAAAATTATGCTAATGACTAAGAAGGAAGAGTGTAGAATATATATGATAATACAGCATCATTATTATCATCATCATCATCATTATTACCGTCGTCGTTTTCGTATTTGTTGTCGCAACCGTCATTTTCGTGTAGCTAATGAAATATTGGCGTTGTATTCTTCACCTGACATAATAATTAGGAATATGAAATCCAGACATTTGAGATGAACAGGCCATGTACCACGTAAAACAGAATCCAGAAATGCATATAGAGTGTTAGTTGGGAGGTCAGTGGAAGAAAGTCCCTTGCGGAGGCCGAGAAGTAGGTAGAAAAATAATATTAAAATTGATTTGTGGTTGGTGGGATATCATGCTAGGGCCTGGATTAATCTTGCTCAGTATAGGGACCAATGGCGGACTTATGTGAGGCAGGAAATGAACCTCCGTGTTCTCTAAAAGTCGTTTGCAGTGAAGAATAATTCGTTCCATTAACAGATCGCGTTATTTTAAAATAACTATGGAACATTAGATATTTATAAATACTGGAACCCTCTTTCTTTTTATGTTGTTAGCGTTGGGTAAGGAAAAACTGAAGGCAATAAGGGAGAAGTTGAAGACAAATGAAACAGTCATTTATTATTAGAAATTTAGATTGAAACAGTATATATAGTAGCCTCGTTTAATTATAAGGCAGCGGCATTCCTTTTAAGATTTGTAGATCTTTATTGCATGCACCGATAATAAAATGGAAATGCGACGTTATCACGTCTTGTTCGTTGCTGCTATATATTAATATAACATGAAGTATTGGAGCGGCCTTCAAAGACTTGACGACAATGGACAGCGACATAATTAAAATTATTGAAACTACAAAGCTTCCGTCCATACACTCCGCGTGGAGTATTAGAGCGGCCTTCAAAAGACTTGACGACAATGGAAGCGCGACATAATTAAAATTATTGAAACTACAAAGCTTCCGTCCATACACTCCGCGTGGAGTATTGGAGCGGCCTTCAAAAGACTTGACGACAATGGACAGCGCGACGTAATTAAAATTATTGAAACTACAAAGCTTCCGTCCATACACTCCGCGTGGAGTATTGGAGCGGCCTTCAAAAGACTTGACGACAATGGAAGCGCGACATAATTAAAATTATTGAAACTACAAAGCTTCCGTCCATACACTCCGCGTGGAGTATTGGAGCGGCCTTCAAAAGACTTGACGACAATGGAAGCGCGACATAATTAAAATTATTGAAACTACAAAGCTTCCGTCCATACACTCCGCGTGGAGTATTGGAGCGGCCTTCAAAAGACTTGACGACAATGGAAGCGCGACATAATTAAAATTATTGAAACTACAAAGCTTCCGTCCATACACTCCGCGTGGAGTATTAGAGCGGCCTTCAAAAGACTTGACGACAATGGAAGCGCGGCATAATTAAAATTATTGAAACTACAAAGCTTCCGTCCTCTTTGACACCGCTAGCCTACTAATTGAACGTGGCCACTATACCTACATAGTAAGCACATAGTAAGCATTGTTTCTTAATAACAAAGAAAAAAACACTACGAATTTTATTCTACATTTTTCTCATCTCGTTGCAAAGTGTTTCATACTACAGAAACACCCTCACATGTTCACTGATATTTAATATGACTATTACACTCTTACTACGTCATACTACTTTTGACCAATAAAACGGTACGAAAGGACGTATTTCAACCAATCATGGCTGTTTATCGCACAATTTCATCGCATCCCTAGCATTTGTTTAATTTTATCGCGTCCCTAGCATTTGTTTAATTTTACCGCGTCCCTAGCATTTGTTTCTTTGTTTGCCAACATTTTGAAACTGCGCTGGTCTGGACGTCAAAAATATATATAAAATTACAAACCACTCCAGTCAATGCACAGCAGTTTCAAATATGACTCGCATTGGCATTCAAGAACAAGAATTAATAAAAATTACTGGTCATACCTATGCATCTTCTGAAATCCGATTTACAAATAAATGAAGAGAACCATTCGGAAATCCTGAATGAGTTGAATACACCATGTGGGCCTAAATCAACGAGTTCCACTTCTATTACGCACATGTTCAATATAACATCAATTGAACCACCAACCACATTCAAATTTGAAAATTGTACATTCAATAATTATTCCTTTTAAAATTATTCATTCGGAAATTCTGAATAAGTTGAATACACCATGTAGGCCTATATCAACGAGTTCCACTTCTATTACGCACACGTCCAATATAACATCAATTTAACCACCAACCACATTCAAATTTGAAAATTGTACATTCAATAATTATTCCTTTTAAAATTATACATGTTTATTTTTTATGTCATCGTCGTTAATTAAAACTTTTCTAACACTTGTGTATATTAGTTAGGTTATGTTATAGCTTCTGCTCTGAGAGGATAAAATGAACTTCTGCTATATATTATGGATAGTCACGTATCAGAGATTGTTTAATATTAAGATTTATTGAATAGTAATCATTACAGTGTCTACTGTAATGCCATCTAGCATGCATCTAGCGTAATATTTGTAATGTTGAGATGGTACAATAATACATTTGAAGACAGTTGTGTTTTCGTAAGTCAATTAATATTTTATTGTATTGGAGTACTTCGTTACTTCTAATCTTTATATACTTTCTTCTAATCATGTAATAGTCAATTAAATCCCACTCGAGTTTTGATTTTCTCTAGATAAATCAAAACGTCTAGTGAGATTACTGTTAATAATATGATTTTGTTGTGTAATACGAATACTTCGTAATAAGTTTTCGGGCGGGTCAAGGCGTGCTAATCTCTACATTGAGGCTTCCATATACACACTTCTCCCATAAGTAGCGTCATTAGCTCCTCTTGGTAGGAGAGGGGCACTACTCAAAAATCAATATCAACTGAATGGAAGATGTAATATGGCGATAAGGAATGTGTGGCATCGTAAAAATGTTACGAGTTCTACGTTACGGGATGTTTCATCGGTCGTTAGTCGTTATAATCTTGATGCCACAGGTCCCCATATTTTGTGGAAGTCTTAAAATTACAGCCGCGTCTTCCATGTACATTGACATCTTTTTCCATCGTTATTTCCGACCCTCCGTAATAAGAAATCCTTAACAGAAGGACCATATAACACCTTCCCTCCAGTTACTTTCGTGGGTGCGTCTGAAGGAACGAAGAACAATACATTCACTGTCTCTTCTATTTAGAATCATGCATACTTCTACTCCGAATTATCTCTTATCGCGCTTTCAATTTCTTACAACTCTTCGAAACCGACATCAAGCACTTCTTTCTATCCCTCATCATAGAACGTCTCTATACTCATCCTCCTACACTGTAGAAATACCTCGTCTCTGGAATTCGCTACCTAATGATGTCAGGGACTGCCGGACTTTATCACAATTGAAAATTAAATTGGAAAATTTTGTCTTGTTTAATGCTTTTTAGATATTGCTAGAAGTGTTGATTTGTGTTTTTTTTTTACTCCAGATTAAAATCGCAAGTTTCTTGTTTATGTTAGTTAATTAGGATACAATTAATTATACTTAATCACTCATTTAAAGTTTGTGTGACTGCAACCTGTGTATATTTTTGTGTGACTTTACTTCGTTTATAGTGTTTTTTTTCCTTTTTATTTCTGTTATTGTATTTGTATTCCTGGTGTTGTGGAAGAGAAGGCCTGATGGCCTTAACTACACCAGAATAAATAAATAAAAAAAATAAATAAAAAAAATGTTCTTCACTGAAGAGGTCACATCCGAATGTTAACTTCTTATTTGCTGAGTGTTCGACTGCAATCACACTGTTATGTGCTATTTCATTGTAACAAGTATCAACTACCCTAAGGAAATTATTATTAATATTTTTAATGATAATAAGGAGTACTAAACACATGGACGAAATCAGTATGTAGAAGATCCATGTTGAATCTATCGTACACTACTCTTAACACTTGAATATGGCGATCTTCAATAAAAAAACACTATAGACCCAGTCAACGAAACAAAACAACAACACATTCCACACAGTGCAACACTAGCATCTTTCGATATCACCAACTTATACACTAACATACCGATACAAGACACATTACAGATACTAAAACAAATGCTCATAGACAACAACACATCAGAAGAACACATGGAAGAAATCATCAAAATCGGAGATATCATAACAAAGCAAAACTATTTCACACACAACAACAAATATTACACCCAAACAGAAGGATTGCCAATGGGATCATCACCCATATGTAGCATACTAGCAGAGATATTTTTACACAACATAGAAGAGACATACATACTCAACAATGAACACAACAAATATGCATACTGGCACAGATATGTAGACGACATACTCATACTATACAAAGGAAACAAACGACAAGTACACAAACTACACCAATACATAAACAAAATACACCCAAATCTCCAATACACACTGGAACTTGAAAACAATAACTCCATAAATTTTCTAGACATCACCATAACAAACGTTGACAACAAACACACCTTCAAAATACACAGAAAACCAACCACCACACATACACAACACATCTAATCACCCCACACAACACAAACATGCTGAATTCAGGACAATGGTACACAGATTACTCAACATACCCATGAGCCAACAACACTACAATGAAGAAGTGAACACGATCACATACATAGCACATGGAAATGGTTACAACCCAAAAATAATGGACAACATCATAAGGAAGACAAAACAAAAACTCAACAAACACAAAAACACAACACAAACACAAGAACACAAGAAGTATATCACACTAACATACAAAAACAAAAACACACAAGATCGCATCCTCATTCAGAAAACAGAAATACAACATAGAGAACAGAAAACACGCTACAAAGACATCTCAACACACAAACAACACAAACAAATAAATACAACCACATAGGCGTATACAAACTCACATGCAATAGTTGCGACAGTTTCTACATTAGACAGACAGGCAGATCATTCCAAACTCGACACAAAGAACACATTAAAGCAATAACCAGAGGACATAATACATCTACATATGCCGAACACATAACTAATGCTAACCACACATACAATAACATAAATACAGACATGGAAAACCTACACATACAACCCAAAAACCAAAACCTCAACACACTAGAACAATATGAAATATACAGACACACTTAAACACACCCTAATGAAATTCTCAACACACATATCAATATCAGATGACACACACTATTTGACTCAACTCTTCATCACATGGCTATACCAGCTTGTTTCGAAGAATGTCGACGGAAATTTCCTCTGCCAACATTTGTGAGGGATGGACATTGTGATAGCTGTGTTAAAAAAATTCTGTCAATTCCTGATTAATCATATGGTGTCACATTAATTAGCAATTGTAATTTTTGATGTCTTTCTTTATTTAATTATCTGTGTTTACGTATGGATTTTTTTAATGAAATGCCGAGTCCGTCAGGGCTACTCTCAATGGGGGACAGTTTGTAAATAATTATGAATTTGTTTGACAAAATAAAAGTTGGTAAGTAGCTACGAATATGAACTTACATGCACATGGAGCCAGTTCCTTGAGGCGAGGTTGGTTTGTTCACGTGGTTTAGATATTCCTTTCCGTTTCACTTTACTTATTGCAATCTATTTATACCGAAGCGTGTTTATGACGCATTTATTTCCTTTTTAACTGGAGAATAAGGACTTGACAAACTTGCACTACCCGACAACTTCTCTGGCATAAATAAATAACAGCACATGACTAACACTTCCAGATTATTGCTGGTTAACTACCTATAAGCCCACTGCATCAGCCAAAACAGAAGCGTGGTGGGAGAAACATCTGTGCGACAGATAGGCGGTCACACAGATCATTTTGAAAACGGGTTATCTCTAGGTTTCTAGGAGATGACACGTTTTCCAAATGAACACTTGAATATGACCCTATATAAAATTGCTTTGACGGATGAAAAAGTCCTGTTTTCTTTTGAAATATATGCGTAGACGGTCAAGGAATGCTAATCTTTCAAAAAGTGAATTTTTGAAAAAATTGGAGACGACAAATTTTCAAAATTACCGATTCCATTATACTCTGAACCAAGTTCACGATCTCAAAACCCTATGGGCCGATTGTATGAACCATTTAATCTTAGATCAGAGGTTAAATTGATCCTCGTTCTAGCTGAACTTGGAATTTTGTGTAGTGTAAAGTCTACTCTGAGATTAATTTGTCTTAAACTAAAGTCAACTTGACTGAAGAAATTTCTCCGATTAAGTCAGATGATCCAAGTTCAGTTATGTCCTTTCTGTTTGAAGCATACGAGTTCAAAAAGAATAACCATTATTATTAATATATATGGTAGACATATTTGTATATTTTTTAAATTTCTTGCCTTAATATACAAACATTCTTATATTTTATCGTGTTCAGCAGTATGAAATAACATAACCTATAATTATATTATGTTAATAACAACCATTAATTATTCATGGATATGACAGGTACATTCATAAATTTTCAATTAACTGCATTATTAAACGAAAATTTTCGTTTTATAAAGCTTTATTATGTTTAGCAGTATCAAACACCATAACATAACATAATTTGGAGAACGATGAATCTTCTTCTTATTGTCCGCCATTATTTACAACGCACAAAACAAACCAGTGTCTCCAACAGTGTGTGCAGAGAATCGCCAAAAAGTAGTTGGAAAGTCGCTAGATTTCTTATTATCAACAAAGAAAGATTAAATTTTGTCACTAATGAGGTGCCAAAAAGGTCGCTAAATCCCTATTTAAGCAATATAAAAGTTAAAAGAAATTGTCGTCGAAAAAGAGTTAAAGTCGCTAAATTGGCTACACTGAACAAACCTGTACAACATGGCCCGCGCATCAGATACTTCACCTGTTTATGCGATGTTGCCAAGTCCTTTTCACATGAACTCAGATTGCATTTGAACCTAGATAATTTGATCGCAGAAAAGTTCTATACAATTGAAGAAGTGTCTGAACTCAGTTCACTTTCCGATCTTCGATCAAAATTGATCTTTAGTCAGGGAGTTTTATACAATTGAGCCTAACTGAAGTTTTAGAGTCACTCTGTGTATGCAATAGCCCTATATATATATATATCTTACGCTTTCAAAAGTGCTAAAAGCGAAGGAAGGTCACAATATTGAAATGAGCTTTCCCAAAATGGAAGTGCTATTTCAAAAGGCAATAAGCCCTTCTATTCAAAACGGAATATTTCACTTTTGCGGAAATGCAGATTATACTGCAGTATGGCGCATGTTATCTGTGTGTGTGTGTGTGTGTGTGTGTGTGTGTGTGTTATCGCTGCCACCAGAATTGTCTCTCACAAACTCAACACTTGTTACAAATTTATGCGTCACGTGATCCATCATAATCCATCCTGCGATCGAGACAACCGCAGAACACGCAGCTGTGTGAGGAACAAGATTTAAAAAACTACATTCAAATTATTATTCTATAATAACATAGTCGCGATGGATGAAAGCTACACTCTAACAGTGAGGCAGTAGAATCGATAATATTTTGTTCTGCTCTGTCTCAAAGTCGATTGCATGGAAGTAGAATTCCGTAACTTAAAAGGAATAATAATTAAAGTAGAAAATGTAGTCTATATACCTTCTACATAAACATTTATTTAAAATGCAACAATATTGAACGACAGAGACCATACAGTAATTGTAGGAATAATTAAAGATATCTGAAAAAAAAAAAAAAAACTTCGAAAAATCGAAAAATCGAAGGAGAATTGGGAGGAAAATTTAAAAGGTACGCAAAACGCGTCCTTGCAAGGGGTTGGGGGCTGTACAAAACTAAATATGTGAGCTCCAAGCCTGTTGGCCACTAGTCTCACTCCGGGTTACGCTGCTCCCCTGAAGGAGCTCTAGAACATTTTGAAGGGGAAGCCGAAATTGGACGTAACCTCTTAGGTACCACATACGCGAGGGGGCTGAGATTGAACATTTGATCACGGAACGGGGCGAGGAGGAGTTGGCTGGTGTTTGCCGTTAGGATGGCAAGACGCCGTCATCTGTTGTTCGATGACAAAGCAGGTGAAGGCCGTCGGAAGAAGCGCCGTGAAATCTAAGCTGCAATTTGAGAGGTCCCTGTCCTTTCAATTTGCGACTTATTGAGTGACCTCGTATGTTTAATAGACTATTAATATTATCTGAACTAGGGCATACATAATTTATAATAAAGGTGGAATATATATGGGGAAGGGCATATAGGTCCGTGGCCCATTTCTTATAGGGCTCATCCCGACATTTGTCTTACGCCACGGAATACCTTAGGCAGGATGAGTTGTCTCATATAAGAGACTAGCCAATTTGGCTATTATGTAGGAGGTCATGAGCCTTGTTGATTTGTCTCAATTTCGAGACCAGGCATTTGGCTATATGATGGCTCAATTGCGAAGAGGGGGGAGAGATGTAATTGTTAATTAGGGAGATTCATGGGGATATGAGTGCAGGTCCGTGGCCCATTTCTTTTAGGCTCATCCCGACATAAACTTGATAACAATTAAGAGTAATAGAGATTCTAAAGTGGAATTAGACCTTTAACTAAGGGTTGAATTCATAGTCATCACTAGAGCATTCATTTTTAGCCCCATAACACGACAGACAACGAATGTTAAGTTAGCTGTACGGGGTATGGATGACGTCACTTGACCTTGCGTGCGTACGGATCACATACAAAATAGTTGCGGAGTTGTAAGACGGACCGTCCACGTAGAGCACATAGCGAACGTACCGCGTCAATTATCTTTAGTTGTACAAGATCAGTGCATTTACAATGCCGAAAGCAAAACATTCTTTACAGGATTGTTTGAATAAGACTTGGAGGACTTTGGAAATGAACATATGGGTATAAAGTCACATGGCGACTCTATAATATCTGTTCTGTGTAAGACGTCAATAAGGGGAAGTAAAAGTAAGTACTTGAAACAACATTGTAATTCGAAGAAACATATTTACCACGTAAATTTTTTCACCAGGGTAGGCAATGAACAATCGTCCATCTCTACTGACAATCAGGTTAAGGACTCGGAATTTTACAGAGATTTTTGTGAAATGATGGTCAAATGTAATACACCATTTCACAAGCTCGAAAATAGTTATTTTAAGGACTTTCTGAAACATTATCCACAATGAATCGTTCGCTAAGTGTTGCAGGTCTTGATAGTTTCAGGGTTCTCGAAAACAATTACACGTTTAGAAGCTCGCGATCTAAAAATGTCAGACGCCCTTAATGTAATAGAAAAACTTGAAAGAAACGTGAATGTTCTAGATGTACAGGGTAATACTGTTGGCGAAAAAGTTAAGAATAAACTTACAGGCGTCCTACACAAGATCCCTGGTTATTCGGCATTGTGGCAAAAAAAACTGGCACAAGGGCGAGTAAAAGACAGTAACGTTCCTTATTTTCTGTTTGCTCCAGTAACGTCTTGTGATTTTGAGAGACGTTTCTCTAAATACAAACTGTTGTTGAGTGATCGCAGGAGAAGCTTTAATTTCGATACATTACGCATGCCTTTGGTTATAAATTGCAGCGGCTGAAGTTCATTTGTTTCGCTCAAGGACGATTAACAGAAGTGACTCACCTTCATATTAATGCGAGTTTACGTGTCCAGTGTGTCCCAGCAGGTACTCCACCCCTTCGACCTGATGTCAACAAACGACATGAACTCCATGTGCGCACAACTAAAAGGTAAACGGCTAAAAATGAATGATCTAGTCATCACTTATAAAATGAGGGAACACTTTAGTAAAGAGCGATTCCTTGGCACTTACTTTAGCCACCGGCGTGGCTCAGTCGGTTAAGGCGTTTGCCTGTTGGTCTGAAGTTGCGCTCGGGCTCGGGTTCCATCCCCGCTTGAGCTGATTACCTGGTTGGGTTTTTTCCGAGGTTTTCCCCATCTGTAAGGTGAATGCCAGGTAATCTATGGCGAATCCTCGGCCTCATCTCGCCAAGTACCATCTCGCTATCACCAATCTCATCGACGATATATGACATAGTATTTGATACAGCGTCGCTAAATAATCAACTTAAAAAAAGTACTTATTTTAGATCGTATTGCAGAGACGCTACATCTTCATATGCACTGACCATTCCCTTGACATCGAGAGAAATATGGTACCATGGCAAGAATGAGTGCTTTCGTACATTCAATTGTTTTCCAGCGCCTTCTAATTGTTAAATCAGCATTATTATTGTACACAAATACAGAAGTAAATATTACAGAGCTAAAAATTATAGTAAATGTCGAGAAAACATTTTACAAAATAAAAAAGAGCTAAGAGAACTAGTAATGAAATATAGAGATATCGCCGAAAGTAAAAATCTGATAATTGTTCTCTCCAAAAGAAGAAATTGACATAGGACAAAATTGCAGTTTAGTTTAACGCAAACTCTGTAAATATTCCTGTAAGTAAATCATTTTAATTTATTTTTCAGTTATTTTTATGATATACAAAGTGGAAGTGGTATAATTACTCATATTTTAACAGGTTATTCCTTGGGTAGAATACAAACGAAAATGCAAATAACACTTTGTTGGAACGTGAATAATTTTCGACCAAAATAATACCACTTAAACCTACCTGAAATGATGATGCAGCATAAAAATCTCAAAGCAACCACTATTTTCAGCAGCGGTGAAATCGGTAAGCCTCTCATGGCTGTATTGTGAATTTCAATGACAGCCACCAGAATATCCACAACAGTGTTCTTTTCGAAACGGTATCTCCTCTTAAATTGTTGGTAATTGTGTATCTCTAAAGGGTTTCAATATCTTTGGAATACCTTTTGTTTTGCCGAAGCACATTTTTATTTTCATTTTCATTACAGAACTCAATAAATTCATCAAAATCACAATCATCATCCATTGTATACCGAATGAGCTGATTACAATGCATATGAGGAAACACTTGAGTAAGCTGACAAGCTACCTTATTTGAATAAGTGGGATTTATGAATTGATAATTATTATAAGCAACTGCTTAAGGGTTTCCTTACGATAAGTGGTGACTATGAATTCAGACCTAAGAGATCGTGGACAACCTGCGCAGACGTTTAAATAATCCATTGAATTTTTTCATAATCATAATGAAAAAATTTAGGGCTAGGAAACCCCAAACTGAGACCTCACATGCAAAGAGCTGGCAAATATTCAGTAGAAAATATAGTTGCTTATGTCCTCGAAATTAAGAACCAGATTCTCTCAAAGACCACTTCACTTGATTAGAATCATACAACTATACTTTTTTTTTAGACGAGCACATGGTTATTCCCAGATAAAAAAATATTTGCGTAAAGCTGTTTTTAATCTTAGTAAAATAGCCTGAAAGTTTAATATGAAGATATTAACAGAAAAACAGAAATATTGACCTTATATACAGTATGTATGTATATATGTATATGTGTATATACATATATATAAGTTTGCTTATTTGAGGACCTTGCCGTCCTCTATTGAATATTGTGTAATTAATGCCTTTATGTAGTCATAACATATGTATTTATTAATGAAGAAAAATTCGTTCTGGTACCGGGAATCGAACCTAGGACCCTCAGCTTTACGCACTGAGTACACTCCTGCATATCTGACATATAGTAGTCTAAAATGCAGGTAGTAGTCCACTACGATACAAAGGAGGAAAGTTCGGTCGGCGCTGTGAAACGGATCCCGACATAGCTCAGATGGTAAAAGCACTCAGAGCGCCAAACTGATGGTCCTGGGTTCGATTCCCGGTGCTGGAACGAATTTTTTTTTCAAATAATGACCTTGACTGAAAACTAATGATCAAAAAGCGGTGAAAAAATCATTGAGGTTTATATTACTTAACAATTCAACTTTTTCAATTATTTGTGGTGTCAAGTTTCTTACATGGAAAATAAAGATATTTATCTAAAAATCAAAACATTTAGGCAATTTTGTCGTAATCAGGATAAATACTTGGAAAGTATAACGAAGGAAACTGTATTCAAATGTTGTTAAGTGATCGCCTTTCCACTCCTCACATATGGACCTGAAAGCTAGACGTTTAAATAAAGTCGAATAAAATTAAAGAAACATTCGAAATGTAGTTTTTGAGGACGATAGTTGGTTATTGTCTCCCGGACAGAAAGGAATAATAATACACTTACAACACTAGCTATAAATAATTTAATTAAATCATTGAAAATTGTAGCAATAAATGAAACAAAATATGTATCAAGGCTGGAAAATAAGACTAAAGTAATAATTCTAATACTAAGACTAAAGTAATCCTAATACTAAAGTAGGTTATATATAAACACATAATGATAGAAAAGAATACGCGTCCAAAGTTGAGATAAAATGATCATAACCAGTTAAATTGCAAATAATCATAGGTACGTACTGCGACTAATTATAATTTATAGAAAGAATTGGTCAAAATGGACCCGAAGCGTTATTGTTGTTGTTGTTGATGACGATGATGACGATGACGACGATGACTGTGATGACAACGACGACTTGTTGCTGCTGTTCTCATCTCCATTCGTATAAATTTCTAATACTTTCCTATTTTAAGAGATGTACTGCAAGTATTTATTTTCCGTGTTGTGCTCTCGAGTATTGTACTTTATTGCACCTGGCATATTAAAGTTACTCAACAAGAAGAAGTAGTCTGATTCCATGTTAACACTTAGATTTACTCTTGCATCTTGAAACTAGAAAGCTAGTCTTGTTCTTTGTGGGTATATAATCCATAACTGTTCGTGTGCTTCTTTGCCTCCAGGTGTAATTATAAATAGTTCTGTGAAGTAAAAAGGTGTTTATAATATTGAATGAGTTACAGGCTGCGAATTCTATTGAGGTTTTTCCATTACTATTCTGTATGTTTTCCTTAGTGTTGCCTAAGATATATTTTACTTTTCGGCTCCCTACTCTTGCATTAAAGTCGCCCATGACTATTAAATAATTAATTTCAATTCGTTTTGTTTCTTACCTTTTGAAGATCATCATAGAAGTATGTTGTATTTTTTGTTATTGCAGTAATTGTTAAATAACTTCATCTTACAGTCTTGCATCTCAAAATTATGTATTTCATTAAAATGGTAATAGCTCTGTATTTTGATTCTCCAGTTATTTTTTATTAAAATAACTATGCATTCTCCAGCTCTTTTCTCTTCGTTTACTTCACTATGAAATATTTCGTAATTTTAAAGTTCCTCAGGTTTTTTGAGATTATTATTCCTTGCTGATATGTTGACTATATTTAATTCTTTTTCAGATTACAGTTCCTTGTAATGAATCGGATTTCTTGGTCGTAGTCGTTTCCATATTAAAATAATAATATAACTTTGAGGATTAGACCTTAAGCTATGATAATATTTTCACAACTTTCACATGCCTTAACAACCATCTCCACTTCATTTTTGGTTTCTTACTGAAAGCATGTTCACTATAAGAAGCGAAACAATTTGCTACATTTATGTTTCGTGCTTGAGGTAAAATATCTTGTCTATATTAGGTCTGATAATCAATGTTCACTACCAAAATTTATTTACTCATTGCCTTGATACTTAATTAAAGTTCCTGATTCGGGCACATAACTATGCATACTTCTGAAGGAATCCGCTGGCGATTATGGTAAAGTGTTTGTTTATATTTCTATTTCAAGAGCTTCTCATGTTCTTTATGCAGTTCTAAAAACACGATTACAAACTCGTAATGACGTTTTTCTTCAGTCTCCATCATACAAGAAAATATATATATTGAAATTTTACTGTGAAACTGGTGAGAGACGTAGTATATCTTTTTATTAACTACATCAGTTATGTTACAAGAAAGAAACGTGTCATTATAATCAGGAAAAACCAAATGTGAAGCCATATTAGTAACTTATTTTTCTGATAAATTTGGTCGTATTACAAAACAACGGATGAAAATCATACATGGAATTGAATAAAAAGTACAATGAAATGTGCAAAACATGTATAAAAATAACATTACTTTAAAACCGGAAACATTCGGTTAGTTAAAATAATTCCAGAGGCTGTATTTTGATACAAGTTACAGGTTTCAAATGCCGCGTCTGATAAATTAATTAAAGTATGAAAAATAAAAGAGAACATAGGTTCAAGTCATCTGTGAAATAATTCACAACATAATTAAAAATAAAACCAGTACAATATTGAAATAAAATTGTATGTTTTTTTTTTTTTTTACATTTAAGGGGAAAGGTTCAATGATAGTTTACTGGTTATATGTCATTTGTAGGAAAATTATGAAATTCTGAATGCTTACGCTAAATTCTGTCCATTTCAAAAACTAAATATTGTACATTTCCATATAGAATATTTTGACACAAAACTAGTGTAAAGCGGAACAGAACAAAACGAAAATAACGAACCTGAAAACAACTTGTTTAAATAATAGATCTACTTTTTTTCGTTAACTCTAAGCTAGTACGTACTAGGATATTTTTAATGGCTTAATTTACGACACTTTATCAACTGCTATGCTTATCTAGCGTCTGAATGAAATGAAGGTGATAATGCCAACGAACTGATTCCTGGGTGCAGCGCCGAAAGCTACCCAGCATTTCCTCTTAGTGGGTTGAGGGAAAACCACGGAAAAAACTCAACCAGGTTATTTGTCCACACCAGGATATGAACCCGGGTCCGATTGATTCACGATCAGACATGCTAACCGCTACTCCACTACGGTGGACCTACTTCAATAAAATGATAAATTGAGATAAAAATAATGAGATCCATGTAAATTAAAGTCATTAGAAAGTAGTCGAATATCACCAGGAAGACACAGAGGATTTGCCGAGGTAAAAAAAAAACGAATAAAAATTAAAGATTTGTTTTTGTTCTATCAATAAATTATTATTATTATTATTACTATTATTATTATTGTTATTATTATTTTATTATTATTATTATTGTTATTATTATTATTATTATTATTATTATTATTATTATTATTATTATTATTATTATCTACACATGGCTTTTAGAGAATCGAGGTTCATTGCCGCCCTCACATAAGCCCGCCATTGGTCCCTATCCTGTGCAAGATTAATCCAGTCTCTATCATCATAACCCACGTCCCTCAAACCGATTTTAAAATTGTCCTCCCATCTACGTCTCGGAGTCGACCAGGTTGGCAAGTTGGTATAGCGCTGGCCTTCTATGCCCAAGGTTGCGGGTTCGATCCCGGGCCAGGTCGATGTCATTTAAGTGTGCTTAAATGCTACAGGCTCATGTCAGTAGATTTACTGGCATGTAAAAGAACTCCTGCGGGACAAAATTCCGGCACATCCGGCGACGCTGATATAACCTCTGCAGTTGCGAGCGTCGTTAAATAAAACATAACTCTACGTCTCGGACTACCCAAAGGTCTTTTTCCGTCTGTTCTCCCAAGTAACACTCTATACCCATTTCTACATGCACCCATACATGCTACATGCACTGCCCAGTCTACAGTTAAGTATATTATATATTTAGAATCTGAGACAAATACTTGTGTTGCAAATAACAGAGAATAATTTATTATTATTTATTATTATTATTATTATTATTATTATTATTATTATTACTTTTACGAAAATAATTATTTAAGTTCCCTTAAAGAACAAAATAAGAAATAACATTGTCACGCTGTGGTTTTCAAATACATACTTACTTCTTACTTACTTACACACTTCTTTACTTATTTACTTACAAATAGCTTTTAAGGAACCCAGAGGTTCACTGCCGCCCTAATATAAGCCAGCTACCGGCCCCTATCCTGAGCAAAATCAGTCCAGTCTCTGTCATCATATCCCACTTCCCTCAAATCCATTTTAATATTATCCTCCCATCTACATCTCGGTATCCCCAATGAACTTTTTCCTTCCGGCCTCCCAACTAACACTCTATATGAGTTTCTGGATTCGTCCGTAATTGGTACATGCCCTGCCCATCTCAAACGTCTGGATTTGATGTTCCTAATTATGTCAGGTGAAGAATACAATGCGTGTAGTTCTGCGTTTAGTAACTATTCCCATTCTCCTGTAACTTCATCCGTTTTAGCCTCTAATATTTTCCTAAGCACCTTGCTCTCAAACGCCCTTAATCTCTGTTCCTCTCTCAAAGTGAGAGGCACAACCATACAGAATAACCGGTAATATAACTGTTTTCAAATTCTAACTTTCATATGTTCTGACAGCAGATTAGATGTCAAAAGCTTCCCATATTATTCTGCGTTTAATATCCTCCCGAGTGTCATATATATATATTTGTTACTTTACTCTAAGATATTTGAATTTTTCCACCTCTTCGAAGGAGAACTCTCCAATTTTTATATTTCCATTTCGTACAATATTCTGGTCACGAGACATAATCATGTACTTTGTCTTTTCGGAATTTACTTGCAAACCTATGGCTTTACTTGGTTCAAGTGAAATTTCCGTGTTTTTTTCCTATTCGTTTGTGGATTTTCTCCGAACATATTCACGTCATCCGTAGAGACAAGAAGCTGATACCACCCCGTTTTCAAATAATATTGTATTTTAAAACCCGTGTCACTATATATTTCTTTGTTTGTGAACTCTGAATAGAATATCCAAAATCTACTTGTAAGCTATTCTGAAGCACTTATTATGGCTATTTTACTCCGGTACTGCATTATTTGAATGAATACTACAGTATATTTACATTTTTGTGAAACCATACTTTAACCCCAGTTGTCTCTCTGTACTGTAATTCCATTTATTAGATTACATTTTATGATGTCCTCTTTCATTTCGATATTGATGCCTATCGTATAAAATTTTCAACCTAACTCTTCATTTGCTATATTTGCGTAACTGTTTCACAATGCGAGACCTCTGTCATGTTGCACTCCTTGATATCATTTCTCTGTGATTATATTTGAGTCTTATAATGCCATTTAATTTTGTAAATTTATATACTTTTTATCTTGCTTTTATTACGTGTTATTTATTATTTTAACTACTGGGTGTTAAGTTCAAAGTGTGTCATGGCTCGCTGTTTGCCGTCATGTGGCTAGCCGATGAGCCTAGAGAATTCAATCTTCCTACACTTCCGCAGAGATGTATAACCTATGAGGCAGAGAAGTTGCCTAGCAAGTACGGCGTTCATTCTGAAGAGTACGTACCGATACGTACGGTAACGCCGGTAGTGGCAGGAATGTGAACTGTTTGGAAATAAGTACTGTCGGGATATGGGGAGAGGGTTAAGACGATTACTTACGTATTTGTTGACATTAACTTCGACGGTCAACATGGACACGGAGCATTTGATTTGTGTTGTGGAATGTTACCGTACGCAACCGATGATAACAAATACCCTGCGTACGACTTGCCGGCGCAAAACACAGTTCGAAAGAGGTTATGGTAGCACACAGACCGTACAGACCGCCATCTGTTGCTACGACCTTCAAGTTATACCGTACACGTTCCTAAGTTCAGATTGAAGAACGCCTTAAATAATACGCAACTTCTCTGACATATAAGCTGAAACTCGCTTCAAATCGGAGACCCAACAACAGTGACGGCATGACACACTTTGAAATTAACACCCAGTATTCAACATTATTATTTCTCTTTGATTCTCAGTGCATTATTATATTATATCATTATAACTTACATTGTGATTCACGAGGTTCTTCCTCGGTTTATGGGGTAATTCCTGAGGTTATTTGCAACAAAAAATGTACATGAATTCATGGGATCACATTCATAATTGAGTTATGTTAATTTGAAAATAACAGAAAAATCTTTTATTTCAGAATTTCACTAGCTAAAATTATATATATATATATATATTAGCCATTCAGAGCAGAAGTAGTGTAAGTCAAAATTAGGTAATGAGGTTTAAAGTAAAATTTCTGTAAAATGCAGTGCAAAGTAGCAATTAATATGTCCTTCGTGCTATTATCTGACTATTAATAGTTTAAATAAATCATCATCATCATCATCCTTCACGAATTAGGCCTCTGTAGACCTATTTCGGCCCCATATAGCAGTCTTCTTAAAGGTCTTCCTGGTCGACGATGTCCTCTAGGTTTATACTGCATCATAATTTTTGGGATTCTTGAATTTTCCATTCTTCTTACATGATCTAGCCAATTGAATTTGTATCTGGTGATTTTTTCTTCTACTGACTCTACTTCTAATTGTTCTAAAATTTCTTCATTCCTTTTTCGGTCTAAAAGAGTATATCCTGCTGTCCTCCTGAAAAATTTCATTTCCGTTGCTTTGATTCTGTTCATGTCTTTTTTCTTTAATGACCAAATCTCGCTTCCGTATAAAAGGGTAGGTAATGCTAGTGTATTATATATTTTTATTCTTGTAGATTTTTGTACTAATTTAGCTTTTAATGCATTGTTTATTATTCCTAGAATTTGTGTAAATTTGGTAATTTTCTTGTCCACATCTTTTTCATTTTGATAAGATATTTCACAACCCAGATAATTGAAATTTTGCACTTGTTCGAGGCATTGGTTATTGTGTATTATCTTACTTCTGACTGGGTCTTGTCCTAAAAATGCCATTACTTTTGATTTTTGTGCTGAAATTTCCATCCCAAAATCTTTTAATATTTTATTTAATGTATACAATCCTCTTTGTAAATTATCCTCTGAATTGGAAATTATGACTTGATCATCGGCATAGAGTAAGGTATTTAATGTTAGAGTACTGGTTATTTTGATTCCTGATGTGTAGATTTGGTTCCATTTTAAAATAATTTCATTTATATAAATATTAAATAAAGTTGGTGATAGTGGACAGCCTTGTCGAACTCCATTATTAACTAATTTTCTTTCGGACATACAGTTATTTAATTTGACACTTATTTTGCTGTCTGTGTAGATTTCTATTATATTTTGCAATAGCAAATTTGGAATATTTTTTTCTTGTAATATGTCGAATAAAAGGTCTCTTCGGACTTTATCAAAAGCTTTCACAAAATCAATAAAAGCTATATGGGTTTCTAAATTAAATTTTCTTCTTTTTTCTAACAATAGTTTCTTACTAAATAATGGATCTACACATGATCTTCCTTTTCTAAAGCCATTTTGACACTCCAGAAGGAAAGTTTCAGCATGTTTTTTTAAATTTTTCATTTAAAATCCTACTAAATATCTTATAACATGTGTTGAGGATACTAATCCCCTATAGTTCTCAACATTCTGTTTATCTCCTGTTTTATATATGGGAATAATTACACTATTTTTCCATTCTTCCGGTAAAGTGGCAGTCAGATATATTCTGTTTAGAAATCTTAGTAATCTTTCTTGAAATAGATCTCCTGCATATTTATAGTTTAAATAAATTGAATATTAATTGCTACTTTGCGCTGTATTTTACAGAATGTTTACTTTAACCCTCATTACCCAATTTTGACTTACACCACTTCTGCTCTGAACGGCTCATATATATTAAAATACAAACAATTTACTATTATGTATCAGTCTCTTACATTCATTTAGAGTGGATTTAAATCACATTTCAAAAATGCCTTCCTGAATCTCAAGGCAACGGCCAATTATAATTATAAGAAGCACACTCAATTGAGTGACTAGGTGGCCGGGATTCCACAGTAAGTATATGCACTTTTGGACGAAGAATCTACGTCAAGCTTAAGATAATGCAGTTCACTTAATAAGAGTATAATACTCGTATGTCAACATTATATGTCAAACATGGCTTAAGGCCACAAATGAAAAAACACTAGAGGACAGGGATTCGATCCGGTGCTGTGGATTGAACTTCGGCGTAGCTCACTAATTAGAGCGATTGGCACGTAGAACCAAAGACCCGGGTTCGGTCCTCGATACCGGAGCGAATTTTTTCCTCTAATAACAATTGTTACCATAACAGATATATTCTGTAGGATCAAAAATTAATCTTTACGAAGTTTGTTGTTTGTTGAAGCACAAAATAGCGGACATATTCATCATTTAAACTGAATCCAATAAACCCCTATCTTTATGAGTATAAGCATGTTCTGTTTTGTGTATATCTTAATTCTTAAAAAGTTTATGGCGACGTCAAAATGCAACTTACTTTTGAATAACCTGGTATATAAAAGACAATGTTGGCCACATTAATTTGCACTATTGTATAGTCACGATCGCATAATAGCTAGTAGTTTATCAAAGGCTAATTTGGCCCTTTCTTCAGTGTTGCCAACTAATACCAGATATCGCAAAAGAGGATAAAATCAATAATAATAATAATAATAATAATAATAATAATAATAATAATAATAATAATAATAATAATCTATTAACAATGACGATGTTTTGCTTATTCACTTACTACGTCTCATATTTATGTTGGGAAGTGTTCCCTAAATGGTTCAATAATATATGAACGTGTAGGGCTATATTTTCTTCCTGTACCTTCCGGACATTATGTTGGAAATTGGTACTTTAATATGATCTAATGTATTTTGTCTGACAACATGAAATCCATTGTTTTGACTAAACAGTTTACGATTGAGGAGACGTATCCTAAAAATGTATTTTGTTTGATCACGTGAAATAATTAGTACAAACTCCGTAAACCGGATGCCACTTCGAAATGTGTGCTTAAGGATATTTATTTACTCCTAATAATTTTCCTGTTCTAGTTATAATTGCTGACTCTGAGCGCATTATCTTTGCAAGTGCATGTATCACAGCATATGTCGTATTCATTTAAACTTACCTGACTATAATCTTCAATTGTAACCACAACACAACGCAATACAGAAAATAACTATTATGTATAATATAATAGTGATATTAATTAATTATTAGTATGTTCGAGTTTCACTAGCTTCCAGTAATCGGCTCAGAAATATAGAACAATATGAATTTTCAAAATTAGCACTACTGACAACACCTGTTCCTGTTGCCAACATAACAGTTGAAAAATCACTACCAGTTGTAGTATTTCTCAGTATCGAAATTCGAAACGAAGTTGGCAAAAGAAAATTCAACCTTCAAACTAGAAAATCACCATATTCCACTAGTATATGAATAATGGTGGAAAAATGGTTAGGTTTTACCCTTAGGCAATTAAGTAAGGTGATTGGGAGTGAAATGAGATATAACATCCCTAGCAAAGAGCACTGAAGTACAGGCATATCAATTTATTTATGCTAATATTTTTAATATCAACCTGGCTATATCGTTGGATTAAAGGTCTAGAACCGGAAACACCGCTTGCTCCCCATTCCAAGACTGGAGTTCGATGATACTGGCGTAAAATACAAATCACTTTACTAGGTACAGGAGGGAAGAAAAGTAGTTAATCCATTTGCGTAAATTGAAAATATAGTGATTTTGAGTTTGATAATTTTCATTAGGCTTTTGTTTAATCAAAATATAGTACAGTATTAACAATAAGTGTTTTTACTCACGAACTGAGCTGTCCATGCGGACGTATTCATTATGCAATGTATATTGTACTGTTACAGCACATTACCGTACAATATAGAGAATGAAGTTAAATTGAAAAATAATCATAATATGGATATTTAAACACGTTTTTGAAAATGGTGGCCGTTCATTTCGATACAGGCTTCAGTTCTTTTGTGCATATTATCGCACTATAGACTATTGTACCTCATTCCAATTACCAGTATAAAATAGTACATTACGTACTGTAAATTTAATCTTCACTTCTGCTCGATCCGAAGACATAAAATTAATCAGAAATGCTATCTACTATCGGTACAAGTGGTTTTGTCGCAGGGTCGTACAAAGGGAGGGGATCACGTGACAATTAATTACTTAACGAGGCCCTTTTATTTAAGCTATTTTAAACAGTTGTATAATATTACGTAGATGTCCAATTACTACCAGACAGCCCAGCCATTAGCTGGCGAATAAAAGCTGCTGGGGGAAACCGGAATACGATGTAGGCAAATGGACGACAGTACCTCTGCGAAAATGGTTCAATATTGAAAGCTCTTTCGTCAATGGAAAACGCGAACATATTTTTTGAACGTACTGTTTACAAGACCGTAAGGCTACTATGACTGTATATGGATCTGTGTGGAGGACGGTTGAACTTCATTAGTAGAAGGGGTGGGAGTGAAGTACATTAAAAAACTCAGGTACAATAAAAATTGAAGTAAAAATAAAATGATGTCCCTGTGCAATTTCTGGAGATTCTGTTTATGTGAACATGTCAGTTTACTGCATATGTTTGCTGATTAAAACAGTTTATTTGAACTGTATGTACGGCTCAAATCATTTGGTTTGCATTACATAGAAGAAGCTTCAATGTCCGTAGGTTTAGCAGCAGTACAATCTGTGATACTCCCTTTCTTCTGCGTCTCAGCATCGTGGGACTTGGCGTGACGGGCAGTGAGATCGCGTGACTGCAAATTGCGTCACTATGACGACGGGACACGGTAATCCGAGTTTCGGGTTTCCGGCAGGAAACATAGAAATGGGATTGCCTAAACTCTTTTTAACACCCCGAGAGTACTACTGCTGTTAAACACACCGAGACATTAAGATTTTTTTTTTTCGTTTAATATATATCTTGTTATGGAGTAAACAATTGTAAACAGTACGTGTAAATTTACTGAAAGATAGTGTAACATATTGCACTTCATGTGTAAGAAAGGAAGCAAATTATAAAAATATATTGCTGAAATGTTGAGATACAGTTTTATTCTAAGGAGAAACTATCTTCTAACTTTGTATTATAAGACTTTTATCTTATCATTTTCCCTAGAAAATATTAATTTGCTTCGTACTTACTCTTATAAGCAATCTTGTGAATTTTTTTTTTAATTTTTATCTTTGTATACCAGTAATGTGTGATGATTCCCCAATATGAAATTTATTATTAATAAATACGAAGTTATTGTACGTTTAATACAGAGTGTTAAAAAAAGTATCCAATATTTTAGGAGGTGCTAGCAGGGCCTATTCATCAAAGCAAGAAAATAACGTCGAATAAATATGGATCCTACAACAAATACTTTCTGAGATCTGAACACTTCTTCATAGGAGGTGCTCAATGTAACGTCCATTCATGGCATGCATTCCTCTGCCCTTCGACTCTTTGAAATTTACCTGATTCCTTCATGTGTACCCATAACCAAAAGTCTAGGGGTTTTAGGTTTGTGGAACGAGCAGGCCAAGGTGTGGGGCTTCCCCGACCAATCCAGCGGTCCTGTAATGTCAGCGTCAGGTGTTCATGCACATTGCGGACAAAATGTGCTGGTGCGCTTCGTGCATGAACCACATCTGTAGTCCTGCTGACATTCACAGTACGTACATAGTAGGATAATGTTTGGAAATCACTTCAGTCATTGCCAAAATGTTTTGTCAGCAAAGCTGTTACATAATTTATTTTTAGTTGTAATATTCGTACTCCTGGCAGCATTGTGCTTGGTGATGCAATATTTATTTTTTTGTTCTTCTTACAAGTACTCTTGTATTGACCAGACTCACTGCTGTAGTGAACTTCACCCTTCACTATATAGGACGTCATCCTTCTTCTTGTTAGACTGAAAGAAAAACCTTTTACATGGAAAGTGCCACTGAGCTGGTGGCCGTACTGTATTCAAACAGCTTTTTTCCAGTGATATGTTTTATCTGACAAAGTTATGACTGTTTCCAAAATTAGAGAAAATATCTATATACTGGTTAGGACTAATGACGACATCTTGTCGTTTTTCTTTTAGCTGTGCGTTTTTCTTTTAGCTGATGTGGAATGAACGTATGCATAAACCCTTGATGTTTCTGGTTTTGCAAACAAACTCACATGACTTATCTGGATTTGCAACCAACACTGTTCTGTAATCATACAAATCCATGTGATGTTTCTGGTTTTGCAAACAAACTCACATGACTTATCTGGATTTGCAACCAACATTGTTCTGTAATCATACAAATCCATGTGATGTTTCTGGTTTTGCAAACAAACTCACATGACTTATCTGGATTTGCAACCAACACTGTTCTGTAATCATACAAATGCATGTGATGGATCTGGTTTTGCAAACAAACTCACATGACTTATCTCGATTTGCAACCAACACTGTTCTGTAATCATACAAATCCATGTGATGGATCTGGTTTTGCAAACAAACTCACATGACTTATCTGGATTTGCAACCAACACTGTTCTGTAATCATACAAATCCATGTGATGTTTCTGGTTTTGCAAACAAACTCACATGATTTATCTGGATTTGCAACCAACACTGTTCTGTAATCATACAAATGCATGTGATGTTTCTGGTTTTGCAAACAAACTCACATGACTTATCTGGATTTGCAACCAACACTGTTCTGTAATCATACAAATCCATGTGATGTTTCTGGTTTTGCAAACAAACTCACATGACTTATCTCGATTTGCAACCAACACTGTTCTGTAATCATACAAATCCATGTGATGGATCTGGTTTTGCAAACAAACTCACATGACTTATCTCGATTTGCAACCAACACTGTTCTGTAATCATACAAATCCATGTGATGGATTTGGTTTTGCAAACAAACTCACATGACTTATCTCGATTTGCAACCAACACTGTTCTGTAATCATACAAATCCATGTGATGTTTCTGGTTTTGCAAACAAACTCACATGATTTATCTGGATTTGCAACCAACACTGTTCTGTAATCATACAAATCCATGTGATGGATCTGGTTTTGCAAACAAACTCACATGACTTATCTGGATTTGCAACCAACACTGTTCTGTAATCATACAAATCCATGTGATGTTTCTGGTTTTGCAAACAAACTCACATGACTTATCTGGATTTGCAAGCAATACCATTCTTTTATCATACAAATCCATGTGATGTATCTGGTTTTGGAGCATAATAGTGCTATAGCCGTTGTAGAATCATATGAAGATATAAATCATAACATTAACTCATTTTCGATAAAAGTGATATTTCTGATTTTGCAACTACACGTCTCAAATAATAGAAATAGAAATACTTGCATAATATCTTGTGCAATTCATCCAGAACTTTGGCAGCTATAATTCTTAATCTTACATGTATCTCACTTTTTCAGTGGAGGAAGTGTAATTAAGAAATATCGTAACATAATTACAAGCAGCATAGTTTGATGTATAATATACACTGCAATACATTTGTTCCTACTCAAATTGAATTGATTTTATGCTAGTATAATATAGAAACATTTCTAGTCTAGAAATACTGTGTATATCTGCTTCAATAGGGAAACCTAATTTGTTTGATACGATATTAAGCAGTTGAGGAAAATTTGATTGAATATAAAATGTAGTCGCTATTAATGAGGAAATTACACCAACACAATGAATCGAAGTGCTTCAGTGATTATTATCGACGAAACACTTTTCTGTGTTTCTCATTTGCCTCTCTTTTGTTCTTCTTTGGAGGATCTAATTTATCCAGTCTTACATCCCTTTGTTCTTCCTTTGTTCCAGTGCTACCTCTCTCTTTATCCAATTAGCGTCAGGAGTCCTATTTCGGTGGCTAAATTGCATGAAGTCGACCACTCAACTCCATCCCATTCCAGACATTTCAGCCTCCATGACACTTTCGCTTCCTTGATTGCTTGAAGCATGACAGTAAAGTATGAGGTTCTCTTTGAATAATTCAATGTTATTTTTATAGTTATTGTATTTTATTTATTTACATTTCATGGTATTCGTACATCGCTTCACAACTAGAATAAGAAACACGCCAAAAATATCTTACCGATAACGATATGTTTTATCTGTCGCAATTTTTATGCTATAATCTATGGATTCTCCACTGATTGAGATTCTGACTGATATGTATTAGGTTATTCAAAAGTAAGTTGCCATTTCAAAATGGTAATAAGTTTGTAAAATTTTTAGATTCCACAAAAATAAAAGCAGCAATTTGTTCGTAAAGAAATTGACTTTTATTAAAACACGAAGAAATTAAATATGACCACCACCGTGTTGTTCAATAACAAATAGGCCTAGTGTTTCTTCTATGCTATATACGGCATTAGTAGGCACATTTCTAGGAATGTTTTCAATGCCATCCGATATTGACTGTTTCACTTCCTCACGCATAGTAGGTCTACTAAGAAATACCTTTTCTTTTAGATAACTTCATAACCAATAGTCAGCTGGATTTATGTCTGGTGACCTAGATGGCCAACTGTTCGGAAAATGCATATGATCACCAAATTTGTTGCGCAATAGTGCTTTTACGTTATTGTGTATGTAAGTTGGAAAAACTTGCATGAAAACAATATTTTCCATTTCATGATTCTGTGACGCTGGTATTGCAAAGTCTTGCAATATTTGAAAATATTGCTGCCCGGTTACCGACACTGTTTTTGTTTTTCCATTTTAAATTTCTTCATAGAAATATGGTCCTATTATGAAATGTGACATAAAACCACACCATACAGTAAAATTGATATCATGTAAAGGTAAAATCATTGTAAAAATTATTAAATTTACTCTCCTACTGCAATCTGTATTCTGAAAAAAATTATTATTATTGCTTATACAAGCGTGACACTGTTACCATAGCAACGAAACACGCATCGATAAAAAACCCAAACCTTCTAAACAGTAATGGTACTTATATGAAACCAAATTGCTGATATACAGAAGATACAGCTGTTTCAGAAGGGAAGTTACTTTTGAATATGCATGTATACCTACATACATACATACATACATACATACATACATACATACATACATACATACATACATACATACATACATACATACAGTCGGCCTGGTTAGAGAGTTGGTATAGCGCTGGCCTACTATGTCCGAGGTGACGGGTTCTATCCCGGGCCAGGTCGATGGCATTTAAGTGTGCTTAATTGCGACAGGCTCATGTCAGTAGATTTACTGGCATGTAAAAGAACTCCTGCGGCACACCGGCGACGCTGATATAACCCCGGCAGTTGCGAGTGTCGTTAAATAAAACATATCATTTTTTTACACACACGTGTTAAATATAATTCAGGCAACATAGAATGCAAATATGAATTTAAGGCTAATAAAAATATTGCTTTGATTTCTCGAATATCTCTCCTATACTTTGCCGGTTTCATTATCGTTAAATACAAATCTAAAGTAGATAGGACTCTCAAAATATTGTGAGACATTGTTAATAGTAATTCTGAACAATTCTTTCTTTCTGAATTTTCACACTATATTTTTAACAAAAACATTACAAAATATATTAAAGATTGTAATATTATTAATGTAAATAAATTTCTGGAACAGTGCTGTATCCATTCATAGTATGAAGGAAGTAATTTAAGAAATACATACATATAAAAAGTTTTTATTGATACACAAACATTTTCCACAAAATTAAAGTAAAGCTAATCAGAAAAATTGACAATGCAGAACCGGAGTTGCGCTCTGGCGTGGGTTCGATTCCCGCTTGGGTTGATTACCTGGTTAGGTTTTCTGTGTAGTTTTCCCCAACCGTAAGGCGACTGTTAGGTAATCAATGGCGAATCCTCTGCTTTAACTCGCTAAATACCACATCGCTATCACCAACTCCATCGACGTGAAATAAACGAGTTGTTGATGCAACGTCTTTAAGTAACAAACTAAATAAAAAGAATCGGCAATATTGCGAGAGGATCAGAATAATAATTTTTAAAGCGTCTCAAGAATCTTAGCAGGAAGAAGATATGTTGATAGACCACAATAACCCATACTGATAATCACAAGAATTTTGCTCCGACTTAAAACAATGTGCCCCTTATGGTTTGGTGTGAGCTGAATCCGAAAATTAATCTCTTTTCTTCGTGTCACGTTAGGTTTTTAAAATATGCTATGATTTCGCTTTTCGATAAGCGTTCTTCCAGATAACATCTAGCGCGGGTTGGGGGTTGTAAACCAAATCAGAAGGTAATGAATTTTATGACTTTATAACTGATTTCCGGTTTCTTACAGTTGTTGGCATATTATTTTGTACTTATATAAATAAAAAAAATTGGTCCTTATATTCAGTACATTTGAGAATAGTTCAAAGTGAGGTCTACGCAATAAAAAAATGAGTGTGGTTTCCAGTCGAGTGAAGGCAAATTAAAAGAGAGTATTTTCATCAGTCCACAAATTCACAAAGTTATGGCTGACTCTTTGTTTGAGGAAAAACTTTCCATTACAAAAAAAATTGTATGGGACGGTTTCAATGATATTTGCTCAAATTTCCTTGGAAATTCTAGGGCAGACAGCTACATAGAACTTGTTACAGAAATCATGTCAAGTGCATATGATCAAATGGGGTGTAATATGTCTCCCAAAATACACTTTTTACATTCTGATTTGGAATTCTTTCCTCCTAACCTTGGGGCGGTAAGCGACAATCATGGGAAAAGATTTCATCAAGAAATATCTGAAATGGAAAGGCGATATAAAGGAAGATCATCCAGCATGCTTGCAGACAATTGTTGGTTCCTTGTAAAATACAGTCCCGGGTCTAGTCATAAACAGAAGTCATTCAGAAAATTCTTTTAAATGTAAGTTCAAATTCCGAGATTTTTCTCATTATACGCATGAAATATTTTTATTGTTGTGCTTTAAACTATATAACATCATACGATGAAAGAGTAATAGAACGGAGAAAAATTCCCTCCGGCGCCGGGATTTGAACCCGGGTTTTCAGCTCTACGTGCTGATGCTTTATCCACTAAGCCTCACCGGATACAGCCCCGGCGTCGGATAGAATCGTCTCAGATTAAGCTCCAACTCTTGGGTTCCCTCTAGTGGCCGCCCTCTGCACTACGTCATAGACGTCTATGAACGTAGGACCGAAGTCCACACATGTGCTGAGGTGCACTCGTTATGAGTGACTAGTTGATCCGACGGAATAGGCGCCGTCTTAAATCACGAAGTGATTTACGCATATCATATATGTTATTTTAATGTACCGAAGTACATATGATATTTCCATGCAGATATTCTGCGTCATCATACGATGAAAGAGTAATGGAACGGAGAAAAATTCCCTCCGGCGCTTAATCTGAGACGATTCTATCCGACGCCGGGGCTGTATCCGGTGTAGCTTAGTGGATAAAGCATCAGCACCTAGAGCTGAAAACCCGGGTTCAAATCCCGGCGCCGGAGGGAATTTTTCTCCGTTCCATTACTCTTTCATCGTATGATGACGGAGAATATCTGCATGGAAATATCATATGTACTTCGGTACATTAAAATTATATATATATATATATATATAACATCAGTTTTGTATCCAGTACACATTTTTCAAGTATTATGAGGAATTCTGAATCTCTAGTTTGTTGTAATTTTACCATTTGCAGTGACAAGTTTTTTTTTTCATAAAAAATCTTTTCATTTTACCCGCAAAATGGTACGTGAAGGGTCAATTTTGATTTTAAATTCAGATTTAGGGCACACATATTAATACTATTTACATATTTTTACTTCGGAGCAGGATAGAAAGTAAAAATTTGTTGTTCGGTGAATGAGTGTTGTATAGAAATTCTCTAAATTGTCACAAGATTATTGTTTTTGTTAGAGAAAATCATGACTAGGTAGGAAGAAGTCTGCAAAATGGTATTGTTTAATGAACAACATAATGTACACGTCACAGTATTTCGATCATTTAGTTCTGATGCCTGACTTGGGGAAAAATACTGGACAGCTCCTAGATGTCAACGTCCAACACTATCGTCTTTAAACGTGTTTATTGAGTTCGCGAATAATTTAACAAATTGGCCGATGTATTCCCTTGACATAACATCACAAACAGCTAAAACTACCAGCACGCAACATGGACGCTTGAATTACACTGATTGGGGATCGGATTCATTAAGCGAAACTGTCGCAAGATGGAATGTCCGTTTCGCATTGGAGAGATACGCGGTTTTTTTTTTATAAATCACGCTTTGCGTATAGAGACTTTTATCACAATCCGCAATCTGAATTATAATAAACTACTTCATTATTTTCAAGCATATCACTATAATTTTAGTATCTTACCTTTCTAGTTGTTAATTGTTCAAACAACGTGTTTATTTCATACATCATAATGGGTGGTAAGAATAAACATGACTATATAGTATATACTGAACTTTTTTTTAGTAAATGCTGTTGTTAGTAAGAATAAAAACATTTGCGTACCTACTCAATTTTGATTACATACTCATAACATGGAAGCATAGTAGAATATGCTCGAGCGTCCATCTTGTACAGAATATATACTCATGCTTGATAAGAATAAAAGCTAGTATATTCTCATATTTATAAGTTCGTTCTCATGTTATTCTGAGTATGGTTTGTAGCAAGCTCAGTTCTGAGTATTTGTTGATTTGTGTTTAGTTTACAGTTAAATTAGATGTTGATAAAGCGTCGTAAATTAACCCAATTATTAAAAAAAATTAATTAAGTTAAATTTAAAAAATGGCAGAATTTAAGAATGATGTAGTGCCTCATAGAAAAATATAGAAAAAGACGTGAATTTCAGAAGCCTTTAACGCTTTACAAAAGTGAATGTGAAATTGGTTAAACACGTATTTGTTATTCATAAAAACATGGCCTATAAAAATATGAATGACTATCAAATTATAAGGTTAAATTGTATTGTTAAATGTAATTAACAATTACTGTTTATTTTGTAAAATTAGATTTGCAAAATGTAAGTACTTGTCACTTTAAAATTATATATATATATAAAATATATAATATATACTTACTTACTTACTTACTTACAAATGGCTTTTAAGGAACCCGAAGGGTCATTGCCGCCCTCACATAAGCCCGCCAGCGGTCCCTATCCTGTGCAAGATTAATCCAGTCTCTATCATCATACCCCACCTCCCTCAAATCCATTTTAATATTATCCTCCCATCTACGTCTCGGCCTCCCTAAAGGTCTTTTTCCCTCCGGTCTCCCAACTAACACTCTATATGCATTTCTGGATTCGCCCATACGTGCTACATGCCCTGCCCATCTCAAACGTCTGGATTTAGTGTTCCTAATTATGTCAGGTGAAGAATACAATGCGTGCAGTTCTGTGTTGTGTAACTTTCTCCATTCTCCTCTAACTTCATCCCGCTTAGCCCCAAATATTTTCCTAAGCACCTTATTCTCAAACACCCTTAACCTATGTTCCTCTCTCAGAGTGAGAGTCCAAGTTTCACAACCATACAGAAGAACCGGTAATATAACTGTTTTATAAATTCTAACTTTCAGATTTTTGGACAGCAGACTGGATGATAAGAGCTTCTCAACCGAATAATAACACGCATTTCCCATATTTATTCTGCGTTTAATTTCCTCCCGAGTATCATTTATATTTGTTACTGTTGCGCCAAGATATTTGAATTTTTCCACCTCTTCGAAGGATAAATCTCCAATTTTATATTTCCATTTCGTACAATATTCTGGTCACGAGACATAATCATATACTTTGTCTTTTCGGGATTTACTTCCAAACCGATCGATCTACTTGCTTCAAGTAAAATTTCCGTGTTTTCCCTAATCGTTTGTGTATTTTCTCCTAACATATTCACGTCATCTGCATAGACAAGAAGCTGATGTAACCCGTTCAATTCCAAACCCTGCCTGTTATCCTGAACTTTCCTAATGGCATATTCAAGATATATAATATATAATTACTCTATAATAAAAAATACATTTAATATACTTGAAATTCTATAAATGGATTGTAATCTCCTTCCAACATCCCGTAATGACGATTTCCCAGTATTACTTTCTTGTTTCCTGTTTATTAACATCACTTATCTGATTCACTCTCTCTTTCGTGCTTGTTTATTTATTTATTTATTTATTTATTTATTTATTTATTTATTCATTTACTCCTTTACTTATTTACTTATTTATCCATTATCAAAATTTACAAAAAGCAAAACACACACCACTACAGCATGCCGCTAGCATGTGGAAGTCTATAAAAAAAACTGAGCATCAGGGCGCAATGTGGTCAAAGAGGATAGGTAACATGAGTATATACTAACTTTTAAACGATCAAGAAGGCTGTAGAGATTAGTATATATTCGCGTTAGGTAGAATGTCTTTATTCTTACGAAAATGAGTATGTTCTAGTTGTTACGAGTATATAGTCACAGAAAATTCTCATACTCATAAATACAGGGACATCATTTTATTTTTACTAACATTTTTAATATTAACCAGTCTATAGCTTTAGAGAACCGGAAACACCGCTTGCTCCCCCCTCCAAGACTGGAGTTCGATGATACTGGCGTAAAACACAAATCACTCTACTAGGTATAGGAAGGAAGAAAAGTAGTTCATCCATTTACGTAAACTAGGAAATATCGCGATTTTGAGTTTGATAATTTTCATTAGGTTTTTCTTTAATCAAAGTACAGTACTGTATTAAGAATAAGTGTTTTTACTCACGAAGTGAGTTATCCATGCGAACGTATTCATTATGCAGTGTATATTATACTGTCTACAGCACATTAGCGTACAATATAGAGAAAGAAGTTAAATTGAAAAATAATCATAATATGAGTATTTAAACACAATTTTGAAAATGGTGGCCGTTCATTTCGATACAGGCTTCAGTTCTTTTGTGCATATTATCGCACTATAGACTATTGCATCTAATTCCAATTGCCAGTTTCGTCCTTCGTACTAGTAACTCATGTTGAAATAATTCTGTACCTACTCTACGTACTGTAAATTCAATCTTCACTTCTGCCCGACCCGAAAATATAAAATTACTCAGACATGCTATCTACTGTCCGTCCAAGTGGTTATGCCGCAGGATTGTAGAAAGGGAGGAAATAACGTGACAGTTAATTACTTAACGAGGCCCTTTTATTTAAGTTAAATTAAACAGCTGTATAATATTACGTAAACTTCCAATTCCTAAGAGAAATTAATGTTTTCAGAAAAGAGCTAAGACAGCCCAGCTATTACAGAGGGGCGTGTAGAAGCAGGTGGGGGAAATCGGGATGCGACGTAGGCAAACGGACAGTAACTTACCTGTGCGAAAATATGATTCAATATTGAAAGCTCTTTCGTCACTGGAAAACGCGAACATATTTCTGGAACGTACTATTCTCAGTAACTCAGTACTGCTTACTATCTGCGGTCTTGGTTCTGTGTGGAGTTGGAACTTCCTTAGTAGAAGGGGTGGGAGTGAAATACATTCAAAAACTCAGGTACAATAAAAATTGAAGTAAAAATAAAATGATGTCCCTGTACAAACCTTGACAAAGTACTTAAATTTTATTCTTACTACCCATTGTTCTTCTAATAATTGTAACTGTCCAATGAACCTTCTCAAGTTAAGTATCTCGGAATAATACGTTTGGATAAACATGCTCCTTTTTCTTTGCAGTAAATTAACAAAAATTATTCACTATTTTATTATCCTACGAAATTACTTGATTAACCATACTTTACGAATGATTTACCTTGCATTATTACAAGCTATATTGCAGCATGGTATTGTAGGATGGGATTGTGTTTCTTGTACCTTCAAAACACTGCTACAGAGAAGAATAACAAACTGTTTTATTCAGAATTTAAAATATTTGATATCTTTAAAATTTATAGCATTATCTTATAGAATTTCGTACATAAAAACCGTCATATAATTAATTTGTATATTTAATGATAAAACATACATGTTTGGTCAATAATACATTGTTCATTGATTCGATAATAGTACATTATGCAACGAGCCTACAATGAATGTAATTAAGAAGTGAGTGTGGATATTTATGAAACGAGCGTAAGCGAGTTTCATAATTTTCATACGAGCTTCTTAATTACCATTATAGGCGAGTTTCATACGACTTTTTATGCTCGACCATATTTCTAACTTGATATTATTAATTTTATTTGTATCTGACCTGGAGCAATGTCCCGTATGTTGTGAGATGTGCGCAGACGCGAAAGTATTGATTTTTTCCGAGGAACAGATGTCCACATTGACCTTGCTAGGCCATAAGAACCTATAGAGATAACATTGAAATTAAATTAGAATTGAAAAACGAGATGACAAATTGAATTTATTTGAATATTATTTACAATTAACGCTAATTATTATAGTAACAGAACATAACCTTCTGCGACAGTATTGGATTTCCAACCTCCGTGACTTTTCGGTAATTCTCTTTCGATTGCATATCCGAGAATAATCGATACTTGCGGTTTTATAACGGTAGAAAGCTGACCTGTCATTGGCTGAACAGTTGTAACCTGAGTCGTCATTGGCTGAAAGACCAGACCTTTAATGAATAGGTGTACTTTAATGACATGCATTAAAGGTCTGCTACCAGGTGTATAATTACTACATTTCGGCAAGGTCGAGCTTAAATACATTAAAGGTGATATGTTACAGTTAAATGAACACTTATAAGTTTATTGAAGATGTTAGTCAGACATGTTTCGGAGAATGCTTATCCATCTTCAGTGACAAATTACATCGACGAAGTGGTTCAGATGTTCGAACCGTGTTCTTGCTCGGCTTAAACAGTCTCCTTTAAGCCAAGAAAGAACACGGACGTCTTCAAATACTTGGGATGGCTCCTGCCAGAAAGTCAAAAGGAGGAGAGCGATGACCAAGGAAGCTTTTAATATAAAAAGGAGCATTTTCTGCGGACCTCTGGAAAAATAAAAAAGGAAGAGACTAGTGAAGTGCTTTGTGTGGAGTGTGGCATTATATGGGGCAGAAACAAGATCATTACGTCGAAGTGAAGTGAAGTGAATAGAAGCATTCTAAATGTGGATATGGAGAAGAATGGATCGTGTGAAGTTGACAAAGAGAATAAGAAATGGAGCCGTGCTGGAAAGAATGGGTGAAGAAAGAATGATGCTGAAACTGATCAAGAAGAGGAAAAGGAATTGGTTGGGTCACTAGCTGAGAAGAAACTGCCTACTGAAGGATGCACTGGAAGGAATGGTGAACGGGAGAAGAGTTCGGTGTAGGAGGTGATATATGATAGACGACATTTAGATAAATGGATCATATGAGAAAACAAAAACGAATGAAGGAAATAGGAAAGAGTGTAGAAAGCTGGATTGCAATGAAAGACCTGCTCTTGGGTAGAATACTAAATGAAAATGAAATGAAAATGATCCTTGTAGGAAGGACCATATCTCTGATATAATCGAGCTAGGCATTGTCTAAATTTACCATATAGCATTTATGTTGTTGTAATGAAATAATTGTACATGAAGTGCGACATTTTGAAACTTCCTCACCTTATGGACTTGCATTCGAAAATGAGTCCTTATATAATAATAATAATAATACTTACTTATTTAAGGAACTCGAAGGTTCATTGCCGCCCTCACATAAGCCCGCCAGCGGTCCCTATCCTGTGCAAGATTAATCCATTCTCTATCATCATATCCCACCTCCCTCAAATCCATTTTAATATTACCCTCCCATCTACGTCTCGGCCTCCCTAAAGGTCTTTTTCCCTCCGGTCTCCCAACTAACACTCTATATGCATTTCTGGATTCGCCCATACGTGCTACATGCCCTTGCCCATCTCAAACGTCTGGATTTAATGTTCCAACTTATGTCAGGTGAAGAATACAATGTGTGAAGTTCTGCGTTGTGTAACTTTCTCCATTCTCCTCTAACTTCATCCCTCTTAGCCCCAAATATTTTCCTAAGCACCTTATTCTCAATCACCCTTAACCTATGTTCCTCTCTCAGAGTGAGAGTCCAAGTTTCACAACCATACAGAACAACCGGTAATATAACTGTTTTATAAATTCTAACTTTCAGATTTTTGGACAGGAGACTGGATGATAAGAGCTCCTCAACCGAATAATAACACGCATTTCCCATATTTATTCTGCGTTTAATTTCCTCCCGAGTGTCATTTATATTTGTTACTGTTGCTCCAAGATATTTGAATTTTTCCACCTCTTCAAAGGATAAATTTCCAATTTTTATATTTCCATTTCGTACAATATTCTGGTCACGAGACATAATCATGTACTTTGTCTTTTCGGGATTTACTTCCAAATCGATCGCTTTACTTGCTTCAAGTAAAATTTTCGTGTTTACCCTAATCGTTTGTGTATTTTCTCCTAACATATTCACGTCATAGACAAGAAGCTGATGTAACCCGTTCAATTCCAAACCCTGCCTGTTATCCTGAACTTTCCTAATGGCATATTCTAGAGCGAAGTTAAAAAGTAAAGGTGATAGTGCATCTCCCGGCTTTAGCCCGCAGTGAATTGGAAAAGTATCAGATAGAAACTGACCTATACGGACTCTGCTGTATGTTTCACTGAGACAAATTTTAATTAATCGAACCAGTTTCTTGGGAATACTAAATTCAATAAGAATATCATATAATACTTCCCTCTTAACCGAGTCATATGCCTTTTTGAAATCTATGAATAACTCATGTACTGTACCCTTATACTCCCATTTTTCTCCATTATCTGTCGAATACAAAAAATCTGATCAATAGTCGATCTATTACGCCGAAAACCGCACTGATGATCCCCAATAATTTCATCTACGTACGGAGTTAATCTTCTCAAAAGAATATTGGACAAAATTTTGTACGACTTCAACAAAAGTGATACTCCTCGAAAGTTACCACAGTTGGTTTTGTCCCCCTTTTTAAAAATAGGTACAATTATGGACTCCTTCCATTGTTCTGGTACAATTTCCTTTTCCCAAATAGCAAGTACAAGTTTATAAATTTGTCTTTATAATGCACTTCCACCCTCTTGTATTAATTCTGCTGGAATTTGATCGATACCTGGAGACTTGTACTATTTCAGATTTTCTATCGCAATTTCGACTTCTGAAAGCGTGGGTTCAGGTATAAAGGGCTCAGCAGTTTGTATTTCAATTTCGTCCTGATCATTTCTATTTGGCCTATGTACATTTAGTAGTTGCGAAAAATAGTTTTTCCATCTGTTTAGGATTGATGGAAAGTAATATTAGTAATAAGTAATATAATAATAATAATAATAATAATAATAATAATAATTCTTTATTTATACTGGCAGAGTTAAGGTCATAGGTCCTTCTCTTACACTCTACCAGGTCACAAAGTATACAACAGTGAAAATGTAACAAAAAGTTAAAGAAGAGAATACTAACATATTACAAAAAATAATAATAATAGCATAATAAAATCAACATTAAACGACATGAAAATAATACCATAATAGAAAAAAAAGTAAAATACATTGGAATATAACAAAGGAACTCATTTATAAATAATGGTTAATTTGGAAAACGTAAGGAAGAATATAACAAAATAGAATGTAATGAAATAATAATAGGAAAGGAAAAAAAAAGAAAATTAAATAAAATTCACAATAAAAGGCTTGATAATAAATTCATCAGCTGATGAAGAGAATAAAAAGGGGAAAGGAAGGAAAGAAATATATAGCCTATATTTTTACGAAACTATGGCAGAGAAAAGGGCTTATAACTGAAAGGAATCTGATTTGAAAAAGTGCAATTTTAAATTATTTTTGAAACTAGACAATGTCCGACAGTCTCTGACATGTTGTGGTAGAGAGTTCCAGAGATGAGCTGCAGAGACGGTGAAAGATGAAGAGTAGAAGGATGTTCTGTGTTTAGGATTTTGAGAGTGTCATATGGTGTGAGCGAGTATCTATCTCGTGATATGAGGATAAATGTTGAAAACGAGAAGGTAGGTAGCTAGGGTTAGAGGTTTGAAGAATATTGAAGAGTAACGTGAAAGGGTGAATAGTTCTTCGCTCTTTGAGACGGGCCCAGGACAGCATATTTAGTGAAGATAAGATAAGGTCAGATCTACGGACGTTGCAAATAAATCGAACGCATGCATTATGAATACGCTGTAGTCTGTCTGTCAACAAAGTTACCCAAGAAGTTATATGTAATTCTTAATGATGGTGCCAACTATTTTAATTATTAAGTAATACTGTCATTTGAAGTTTCATTTTCTAAACGAAGGTCTTTGATTAATTTATAAATATTGCCTTTATTGGTTGGTATTTATGAGCAGATTTGAAGTTTCTTTTCATGTTCGTGTTGTTTGCTTAAGTTGGAAGGGAGAAGTTGGTAAGACAAGAAAACCCTCAAGCAGTAGGAAGAGGAGGATGGGCTGAAAAGTTTACCAACGTAACGAAAATTCGAACGTGAGAGTTAAAACAATGCCGAGCTACGTGACAGTAATGGTGGAAACTAATATTCAAAGTTTTGCCCATGCTTGTTTCCATAGCAACACAGATTGTTCTCATACGTTGTGCCTTTACTCTAGAATAATTTCTCAGAATCTGCAGCTGTAATGCTTCGAAACTATACCATATGTATATATATAGTTCCAGTTCCAGTTGCTTTTGTGCTGTAGGTACACGAAAGCAGTTCAATTTATCAGTCTACTTTCTATTTTCGTGAGAAAAGGGAGAATTTGGTAGTAGAATATTCGTACCAGGCTGTGTTATTTTTTAATTATTCATACGTGGTATTTGGATTTTCTGTGTTTGACATACAAAATTTCACAGCTAATTTTATTGATTTGTAACGATTGAAGACGCTCTGATTGACGTTTTTAAAGTCAGTTTCGGAAAATCGCGAGGATTTTGAAGGTTTTTTTTTTCCTTTGTTATACTGTCTGAACATAAAACAAGTATGAACATATGATAAGCCAATTCAATGCTGCTTGAGGCACGCACTAACATGATTTAGAGATAGGAGAAAAATAACATTATACTCTAGTGCTAAAAGTTCCGAGAAGAGAACAGCATGTGGGAATATTTTGTTCCGAAACAAAACTCAAAGTAGCGCTTATCTTACCAAACGAGAAGACAAATATAGACATTCTGAGACGGGAGAGGGAGCTTATGTTCAGAACTGTTCGCTCACTTTTGCTCAGTGTAAACATTACTGTAGTAAGATATTTGTATTTATTTATTTATTTATTTATTTAATTATTTATTTATTTCTTTGTTCGTTCCTTCGTTCATTCATTCATTCATTTATTCATTCATTCATTCATTCATTCATTCATTCATTCATTCATTCATTCATTCAGTCAGTCAGTCAGTCAGTCAGTCAGTCATTCATTCATCCATATATCCATGTATTTAAATCATTCATTTATTCAATTATTCTTTCAATTATTCATTCATTTATTGAAATATTAATTCATATTAATTATTCATTCATTTATTGAATTATTCATTCATTTATTCAATTGTTCATTCATTCATTTATTCAATTATTCATTCATTTACTCAATTACTCATTCACGATTCAATTATTCATTCATTTATTCAATTTCGTATTCACTATTCAATTATTCATTCACTTATTTAATTATTTATTCCTTCATTTATTCAAATATTCAATCATTCATTTATTCAATTATTCATTCCTTACTTTATTCAATTCTTACTTCATTAATTTCTTCAATTATTCATTCATTAACTTATTAAATTATTCATTCATTAATTTATTAAATAATTCATTCATTTTTAATTATTCATGCATTTATTAAATTATTCATTGATTTATTCAATTGTTCATTCATTCATTTATTCAATTGTTAATTCATTCATTTATTAAATTATTCATCCATTAATTTATTCAATTAATCATTCATTTACTCAATTACTCATTCACTATTCAATTATCATTCATTTATTCAATTTCTTATTCACTATTCAATTATTCATTCACTTATTTAATTATTTATTCGTTCATTTATTAAAATATTCAATCATTCAATCATTCATTCATTAATTTATTCAATTATTCCTTTATTAATTTCTTCAATTATTAATTAATTAATTAACTAAATTATTCATTCATTCATTTATTCAATTATTCATTCATCCGTTCATTTATTCAATTCTTCATTCATTCATTTATTCAATTATTCATTCATTCATTTATTCAATTATTCATTCATTTATTCAATTATTCATTCATTTATTCAATTATTCATTAATTCATTCATTTATTCAATTATTCATTTATTCAATTATTCAATTAATTCATTCATTTATTCATTTATTCAATTATTCATTAATTTATTCATTCGTTCATTTATTCAATTATTCTTTCATTTATTCAATTATTCATTAATTTATTCAATTATTCATTCATTTATTCAATTATTCATTCATTTTCAATTATTCATTCACTCATTCAATTATTCATTGCTTCATTTATTCAAATATTCAATCATTCATTTATTCAATTATACATTCATTCATTTATTCAATTCATTAATTCATTTATTCAATTACTCATTCATTTATTCAGTTATTCATTCATTTATTCAGTTATTCATTCATTTATTCAATTATCCATTCATTTATTCAATTACCCTTTCATTATTCAATTATTCATTCATTTATTCAATTATTCATTCAATCACTCAATCATTCAATCAAAAATAAGTACATAGCCTACATTCTATGTAACCTTTAAATTTTAAACTGAAAATCCATACCTCAAAAACAGTAGGTGTTAATAAAAAAATCCTTTTTAATTACTCTCAACAGCTGCACTGTTAATTCATTTAAGAAAAGTTCACACCTGTGGAGTAACGGTCAGCGCGTCTGGCCGCGAAACCAGGTGGCCCGGGTTAGAATCCCGGTCGGGGCAAGTTACCTTGTTGAGGTTTTTCCGGGGTTTTCCCTCAACCCAATACGAGCAAATGCTGGGTAACTTTCGGTGCTGGACCCCGAACTCATTTTCACCGGCATTATCACCTTCATTTCTTTCAGACGTTAAATAACCTAGAAGTTGATACAGCGTCGTAAAATAACCCAATAAAATAAAAATAAAATTCATTAATTAATCATTTTTAAGAAGATGGAGTGTTATAAACGCAATGAAAAGTACTCTGAAGCCCTAAGCCTTGTATGTTCATAACACATGATGTTGATATCCAACTGTATTACATGAATTAATGAAACAATCAATGAATGAACCAACTAATGAAGAAATGAAGTTAATTAATTAACCGATCAGTGAACGAATCAATCAGTCCATGAATGAACGAATCCATGGATATATGAATCAATCAGTCGATTGTTGGATGGATAATTGATTGATTGAGTATAGTGAAAGAGGAGAAATTATCAATTAAATGGTACGCCTACACGATGATTTTTATTTTTATCGTCGTATAAAATAGTGATTATTTCCATTTGCTCATCATCTTTGAAATTTTCAAAACACCTTCTGGAATAACTGAAATAAAACAAACACAAAACTGCAGTATATATTATATGTTCATAGAAGTATTTAGCAGTAGAAATATATCCAAATAACATATAAAACTTAACAGATCTTACCTCCATGATGGACCTGGCCGTTTTGCTGGCCCAACTCCTCCTTTTGAAGTTACGTATTGTTTTCTTAAAGATCTAGCTATCTTGCGTTTTTCTTTTACACATTCATCAATATTTCTTACTCACTTTCTTCTCCGTTGTATTTTTTCATTATCAGAATTACTTTCACTCATGTTGCTATGGATGATTTACAGACAACTAACTTACAACCACACTGGCAGCAATATTAGCAAAGCTCTACTGATGAATTGTATATAGACCTACTGTAAATTGAATGGTAATATGTATAGCTCAACTGATGAATTGTTTATGATTATAAATTGAATTAATCTACTTGATATTAATTGCACAAATTTGTATAGCTTAATGAAAGTATGCTACTTTGTATTGTATATATTTGTATAGTTTTGGCCGATGAATTGTATATGCTTTAAATTGAATAGTAATCTATATAGCTCTACTGATAAATTGTTTGTGTTTGTAATTTGAAGTAGTTTGTATGATATGTATTATCAATTTCTGTATATCACAAATGGTTGAATTGTTTATGCCTTAAATTTAATTAAATTGTTTTGTATTATAATATAGCTCAACTTACGAATGATCGTTTGCGTTTGTAAATTTAATAATCTGATTGGCTATGTATTGTATACTTTTAGTAGAGCCATCGATGTAGCTCAATCGGCAGACTCGCTGGGCTGCTGATCCGGAGCTGCGTTCGGGCTAGGGTTGGATCCCCCTTTGGACTTTGGTTTCTTCCGAGGTTTTCCACAGCCGTGGGACTGAAGCCGGATGGTCTATGGCGAGTCCTTGGCATCAACACCTTTGATTTGATTACCCCCTTTGATTTGATTACCTGGTTGGGTTTTTCCGAGGTTTCCCCCACCGAAAAGGCAAATGCCGGGTAATATTTTGGCGAATCCTCGGACCTCATTTCATCTCACTACATCTCGCCAAAATGTAAAAAAAATTGTACAACATTGTAAAAATTGTAGAAAATTACTAAATTGTAAAACTATAAAAATTTGTAAAAATTGTAATTGTAATATTGTAAAATGTTGACATGTTCCACATCTTAAAGCTTCATTGCTCATGTAAGATCTATGGAATAAAATAAATGAATGAATGAAAACGAGAGACAGACTTTCTACCTGACATCTGGTGGTGATGCTTACAATAGTGATTGGAAAAAGGAAGAAAGTCCGGACATTCTTCCTTATTCCACTAATTGAAAACTTTAACGGGCTGTTACTTCATTGTTATTGCTGGTAGATTCTTCCTTTTTCCACTAATCGATGGGTGGATGGCTCAAGAAAAAAATGTATATCTCAGCTTGTTTTTGAAAAAATTGGAGTTTCTTTCTTATTCCAATCAGTGATTCAATTGATGTTTAGATTGTCATAATCAATAAATGCTAGTTTATTACACAGTGTATGAAATAGTTTTCTACATTACGTATTTTATATGTAAACTACACATAAAATACGTACAGATAATTTAGGGGAGAGTCGGGTAGTATCGGACAGCGGGTAATATCGGACAGTGAGTTTCTTTCATCTACCACACAATGATAGTACCTGATTGACATGGTTACGTTTCTGTGATGTCGCATAGAGTAACGTAACCATGTCATTCAGGTACTACCATATGGTGGTAGATGAAAGAAACGCACTGTCCGATACTACCCGACTCTCCCCTACTCGCCCAACCCACATGAAAGGTCAATTGTTACCGTTACTTGTGGTTATTGTGCGGTTACCAGATAAACTTGCCATGTGAATATAAGATTACGATGTGCTATTTTTCTGTTGTTTTCTGCAGCCATGACAATATTATAATTAATAAAAAAAAGTGTAGAAGACGACGAAGAATACGACAGTACACAAAGTCACTTGTCAATCTCTTACTCCATTAGGACATGGTATAATTTTAACCATTGTTATTTTAAGGAAATGCCCTAGACTGCTTACTGGTAATGCCTCTACTGAGATCACACATGCACTAAAAGAGCTGTAATAGAACGAATGGATTACCGTCACTGCCATACATGCTATATATTTATTACACAACATTTATATTCCAGAGCTGAACAGCAATTTTCACGGCATCTCACCCTCATTTTTATATCCCCCCCTTCCTCACAAACACACACACATCACAGACATACAGGCCTACGCATATAAAATTCGCTGCTGATGTTTGGTTTGAAGGAATGTAAGCTGAAAGTAACGCCGATCAGATGTTTAGTTTCGAATTATCTGTCAGGGCTCGAGATCTGATGCGTTTGACACTTTGAAGTGTGTTGCATTGAATAGCTTCCATCGATGTGAGCGTCACGTTTCAATATACAGAGTCACAGATACCAACAGAGACCGGTCCGCAGGTTTTCAACATGTTCTCAAATGGAATGGATGCGTAATCAGAATTTCAATGTTATTTAATATGTTACAGTTGCAACATCAATCGAATTAAAAAAATGTGGCATTCCCAATTGGTAACCATGGAGTATGCAACGATGAATCATTCTCATTGCTGAGTGGAAGCTACGGTTTGAATTCCAGCTCGGGCATCAATGTGTGGTCATTTCCAGTGTTGTGTTCTGTGTTGTCTCAGATTGAAGTCCATTGCCGTAGTAACTCCATGTTGTGGAAGATCCGTCAAGTGTCTAACTAATAAGGTTGAATTTTTTAAGGGGATAGGTATAGCTTAATACTTTCAAAAATAATTTGTTTAGGGTAAACATTGGTAATTTCGTGGCAGTGGTTATTTCGTGATACTTTTTCTTTGCTCTTTTGTGAACTAACCAATGGTGTTACGAGATCCAAATTTCCGCCAAGGGATTGCATATGTTGTCCAGTTTCCAGAAACATACGGCTAAGTTTTGTGTGACTATTGTAGTTGCTTCAGTGAGCTTTTATGTTTGGAGAAGCAAGTTTGCGTCGACTTCTCAGGCATACAAATTTTGTGGATGTTTGTATTTACAGTACAGGCTTATTAATAAAGGTAAGCATATGCTATTTGGTACAAAGATTTATTGTATCTTCATGAAATTTTAGGAAATGTTTTTGGAATTTTAGATACAGCTATAGTCGCCATATAGGCTTAGATTTACTGATAGAAATCTTAGCTGTTTGAGGCGAAATTTTGTTGAGCATTAAGTGTTACAATTTTTAAAACAGTATAAAATGTATTACAATAAGAATTTTAGAAATCTGAAGACAAGATGTGATAACAAAAAAGAAAACGGAGACGCAATGGGTTCAGTGTAGCTTCTGTTTGATTTGTTATCATGCTAAGTGTCAATAATAAGTGCTAGATGATTTGCGAGAATTGTGACAGAAGATTGAACATGGCTCCACCATTTTGGACCGGAGACAGAGGCAGACAATGGAGTGGCATCATGAAAATTCACCAAAGAAATAGAAATTCAAAAGTACACCTTCGGCAGGAAACGTTATGGCTACTGTGTTTTTTTCGATTCAGAAGGACTCTTGCTTGTGGACATCATGCCACACGGAACCACCATTAATTCTGACGGGTATGTTGCAACTCTCAAGAAACTTAAAGTTCGACTGAGTCGTGTTCGACGACATCGGGAGAAGCAGGATGTTCTGCTATTGCACGACAACGCACAGCCATCTGTCAGTTACAAGACCACAGACCAGATCAGAAAATTCGGATAGAACACACTGAAACACCCGCCTTACAGTCCTGAACTGGCACCATGCGATTACCATCTCTTTGGTGAATTGACGGATCCCTTCGCGGGACGAGGTTAGAAGACGACTCCCTTGTGCACACTGCTAAAGAGTGGCTCAGACGTGTTGGTCCAAACTTTTACCGTGCTGGTCTACAGGCCCTCGTCCCTAGGTTACGTAAGGCAGTTGAAAGGGTCAGGGATTATGTGGAAAAGTGACATTTTGTTCCTTAAGTATGCATCTACATTCTGTGAAAATAGCAAAGCTGTAGGATAAATATATATTTTTTAAACAAAAGTTATGCATTACTTTTGGAGTTACCCTAGTAATATAAGCTATAGTAAAGTCTGTAATTAAAGTGTTCACCCTTTCAGTGCAAAGAAGATCCCTTTTCAATTTCAATTTTTACTTAGATTTCATTCTTATTATGTATTGATATATATTTCTATGTTTTCTTGCTATGAATATTAGACGGAATTACTATGTTTGATGTCTTGTAACAATAAATGAGAATTTAATTTGACTTTAATGAAATTTTCCACAATTCTTCTATCTCTCACGAAATTATCAATGCAATATCACGAAATTACCAAGGTTATCACGAAATAACCAATCTTTCAGCTTAGGTTGTAAAAATGGTTTTTGGCACATATTCAAGAACGTATCCAATCTTTTGTGTCTCCAGATTTGTACAGCAAGTTATCTTCTTTTAGATGAAAAAATCTGAATAAGGATATATTTACACATTTGCATTTTAAATTAGTTTTCATGAAATTATCACGAAATTACCAATGTTTACCCTATATATTTTTAAAATATGGACTAAATATTTAAGTTCGTTTTAGTACAAAGATTATTGTAATATCTGCATTAGTTTCAAAATTATGAATTTATAAGCTCGTGCAGCTGCCAATGGAGAAAGGCATGATCATTTTCCGGAAACTACATTTTCCAAATCCGTTTTGTTCTTTATTCTGAAACTACTGAACAAAATTATATGATTTTTTGTGCACATATAGAATCCACAAAACTGACCACAATCATTACCTTCAGTTAAATATTTTGCCTAGAAAATAATAATTTATATGCTAAAATATCTTGAAAATCTGTTTCATACGGTAATTTAAAATACAAATTAAAATTATTATTCATATATTTAGAACCCTGATGGAGGTATTCAATCTTCAAAATGAAAAAAAGAACATAAAAATGTAAAAAATTGGAATAATTTTGAGGTAAACGCTTCATTCCGACATAACGAATAGCTGCCTTACTTAATGGCTTTTAAGGAACCCGGAGGTTCATTGCCGCCCTCACATAAGCCCGCCATTGGTCCCTATCCTGAGCAAGGTTAATCCAGTCTCTATCATCATATCCCACCTCCCTCAAATCCATTTTAATATTATCTTCCCATCTACGTCTCGGCCTCCCAACGAACACTCCATATGCATTTCTGGATTCGCTAATACGTGCTACATGCCCTGCTCATCTTAAACGTCTGGATTTAATGGTCCTAATTTTGTCAGGTGTAGAATACAATGCGTGTAGTTCTGTGTTGTGTAACTTTCTCCATTCTCCTGCAACTTCATCCCTTTTAGCCCCAAACATTTTCCTAAGAACCTTATCCTCAAACACCCTTAATCTCTGTTCCTCTCTCAAAGCGAGAATCCAAGTTTCAGAACCATAAAGAACAACCGGTAATATAACTGTTTTATAAATTCTAACTTTCAGATAACGAATAGCTGTCCTTTAGAATAATTAAATAATAATTTAATTGCATGTAACAATTTAGAAAATAGTTTTCATGTATTTAAAAATGATATATTTTTCAATGTATTAATGTGCAGTTTTGTATAAGCCATGTGGACGAAGAAAAAGTTTTCAATATGATCAATAATTCATTGCGTTAAGCTGTACCTACCACCTTAAGCGGATGAAGAACCAAATTGAGATTAAACATGCATAAACTCCGTTTTTTATAAAGAAATAAACTTCCCGCTGAAATTTCAAACGCTCTGAACACCTTCACTTCCAGGCGTGGCTTCTGTTTAAGACGTTTCATAACTAGACCTAAGTTCACAAAAACAAATTCGACGAAAGTAGTGTATGGACGCAAAATAGAGAACTGAACTAAAAATAATTTCATCTCCAAATATTATAGGTGTTCCTAATTACATACCTCATTTTTCTCATTGCTCTTAAATATTGTTTGCAACGGGCAATAATGTAGATACCATCCATTAATCAATTTTTTTTACTGCTGTACTAAAATTCGAGAGCTTTTAGTACTCTCCCCAATGACTGCATATGACACCTTCTTAAAAATAAAGCAAGTACTGTCTGTCTTAAAGTTTCCTGCTTAAATATGTCCCATGTTCTAATAGGACTGTAAAAAATGAAGAAAGGACAAATAATAATGAATCATGACAACAGACAGGAGATTCAAAAAGGTTAAGATAAACATAAAAGGACACAGTGAGAAGATTGAATTGTTGAGACAAGAAATAGAACAAATGAAAAGGAAAATTAAGCAGTACGAAATAAGTCAAAGAAAGAGGACATTGTTATTCTTCGGAGTAGAGGAATAAGGACGTGAATTCGCAATAGAAACCGGGGAGGCAGTACACAGAGGTAAGAGCAGAAGACATTGAGGAGACTTATAGGATGTTAAAGGCCTATTGTGATAAGTAGACTTCGTTGATTAGCCACATGCAGCATGCAATCAGGTTGCCGATGTACGGTAGTATAGAGGAGGTGGGCGACCGCCCGGTCTGGTAGTATAAGCAGTTCATGTTAAGAGTTGTGACCGGGCCAAATAGATAGAGCAGCTACAGCTAATGTATACCTATGTAAGCACTTGTTTTTGCATTATTGTGGTTGGAAAAAGCTTAACATTTGTTCAGTGCAGAGAAGAATTCAATCAAACATACTACAATGAGAGTGTTTCTGTTCCAAATAATTGCCCCTGGAATACCCTTACCCCCGCAGCCAGTCTTGACCCGTTGGGGAACGTGGTTGGATGCTGTTAATTATTATGCAGAACAATATGGCGAAATAATGGAGGTAATTCATGCATTGGATAGCACAGACAGTTCCGCTGTTGCAGCTGTAAAATCATTGCCTTTTGAACAGCTATTGGAAGATATTCTGTTCATTGATTCTAATTTTAAAATCGTGCCAAAAGCATCATCCTATTAGAATCGTCTAAACTACAACTACCAGAAGCGCTTAATATAGTAGATAAAGTATCACAAACCGTTATCCAAAATAACAATTCACTAATTTCAGAAATAGTGAAATGTAAGTTGCGAAACATTATTGCTAAAAATTCTGCCTATTCACAACTTCGTATTATAAATGATGTACCATCAGGTCATGACAAGACGTCTGAAGTTGGTGTTCTAAAAAGTATTTGCTTTCCGTTCTTCAAATGTGTACGTATTACATCGTGTAATGTTGAAAGTACATTTCCCCAAAATAAAAACTGTTTAAGTGACCATCGTGGTGATTACTCAGCAGTCGCTCAAAATGTACGTAACTCTTCACTGCAATGCAGATATTCAAGGATGATGTGAGTATCTTACGTTACATTTTAAGAGTTAATATATCCCACTATAAAATAATTGTGTACGTACATATTTAGACATTTCCTACTTCAATGATGATTCATTATATTTCTTGAATGCAGGATACAGGTTTTAATGTAACCGCAGTACACTGCTCAGTGTTTACATGAGAGGCATACTCCATCCTTTGCACGCCCCCTTCTCATAAGTCTATACCGCGTGCGCAGTAAACCTTGCGATTCTCGTGTCAATTCCACGAAGTCTAGTGATAAGATTCTCAAATATATCAAGCAAAGAAAAAATATTAAGAAACTTACACAGAGTGCGAGGAACGGGAATGAGAGTTGAAAAAGACCTGAGCTACGAGATCAGATATAAAAGGAAGCTACTACCACAGTCTAGTATATACAGTCACGAAGCTTGAGTTGTGAGGGTGCTAGGAACAAATGACTGTGCAGGTACTATTTCGCATTGCCTGTAATGAGGCGATAGTTGCGATCCTAGTGGTTAGCAACTATCTATGGATGCATATTTACTACGCATTAAGCTTCGTGACTGTATTTAATAGACTATGCTACTACTCCCTTTCATTAAGGCGGCAAGAACGAATGGACACTTTGAAAAGCTATATGGAGACGAATTAAAAATCAATGTGAAATCCTATGACGTACAATTCTACAGAGTGATTTATATAGAACTAACACATTTCTTTCATTAATTGTTTCAAAACGAATTGTGCTAGCGACAAATTGTTATATCTAAAATGTAGAGAAATTTTGGGAGATTATTTACCTCTATAGCAAATGTTGAAAATGTCCTCCATCCTGCATAAGGCACAACTCAACACCTCGTTCCATGTTACTGGCCACTCGTTGGAGGACTCTGTTGTCAATAGTTTGAATCTCCTGTGTGATGTTGTGCTTCAGATCGTCCAATGTCTGGGGACGTGTGGCGTAAACCCTGTCTTTTAAGTAACCCCATAGAAAGAAGTCCGGCGTTGTCAAATCCGGAGATCTCGGTGGCCACAGGTTCCTGGAAATTATTCGGTCGTCAAAGAAACTTGCTCTTACGTCAACAACAACCGTGGGAAGCCTAGATGAACAATGCTTGCCCTTTTCACTCACCAGGGATCCAGTTGTTTCCAATTTGTTTACCAGTCCCAGTATTGTGTTTCTTTTGGGAGGATTGCGAACGCCAAATTCTCTCTGGTATGCCCTTTGAGTAGCTGTAATTGAATTCGTAATCCAGTATTGCTTCACAAGGAAGAGTCGTTGATTTAATGTGTACTGCATTTTCACGTTGACACAAAATGTCGAAAACAGCTGCCAACAATAGGAATAAAACATAAACATCTGCGCATCTAGTGCTGCCAACAATAGGAATAAAACATAAACATCTACGCATCTAGTGACAAGGAATCGAAACTCCAGAACATTCTGCTAAATTTGGTGCTAAAATTGGGTCAGTGCTGCCAACAATAGGAATAAAACATAAACATCCGCGCATCTAGTGACAAGGAATGGAAACTACAGAACATTCTGCTTAATTTGGTGCTAAAATTGGGTCATTGAATGAATTTCTAACGGAATAATTAAAGAAAGAAATGTGTCAGTTCTATATAAATCACTCTGTATAAGGCAAATGAATATCATCCAATATTTTGCGTTAAATACAAAGAAGCAAGAATATCAATATGAAAAAAGAGCATAGGAGATCTGAAGAAATGGACAAGAGTTCGCAAGGTACTAACGGGCAAACTGATGGAATAACAATCGTGAGGAGGAAGAATGGTCAACAGGAAAATAAAATGAAGTAACCACAGTTATCGCACAAACTGGAAAGTAGGGACATTGAAGGAAATCTTTGGCATAGAGTAATACCGACTAGCCCAAATAAATAGAGCTTAAGTAAGATCGGAATTCGAACTGGGACAAAAAATACGTGACAGGTGATGGACAGTCTTTCAATCAGCAACTGTGGTGGAAAGTAACTATCAAAACAAGTTCGTTGACCAGGTACGTGTAGACGACGGAGAAGTGGCTGAATTGTAGATCGCGCCGGAGTAAATGAGACAGAACCTGGAAATGCTGAGATAAAGAATACAGAAGAAGAAAATAAATGTGAAGAAATCAGAGAAGAACGGCTGAAGTACGACAAAATGCAATGAAGTTTAGTGACACAGTAAAAATTCAAGTGATTCGGGAAGTGATTCAACTAGATTAGTAGGAAGCAAAGTCAGTGCCGAGAAGTGAAATTGTTTATGTGAATGCAAGAACTAAAATGGGGAGAAGTGAAGAGAAGAAAATTAAAGACGAGTTTATAACAGAAAAGAGTGAAGTGGATGTTTCTTGTCCAGAGACGGCTAAGGACATAGTAAGTAAAATAAAAAATGAATTAGAGTAGTGTAATAGGAAGTTAAGTAAGACGATAGAGATGATTAAAATCGATGAGGAGTATGGCGGGGGAGGCTAGCTAAGAAAGTGAAGTATAATATGTAGAAAATTAGTGAGACCTGAAAATGAAATTTACACAAGAAACAAACATAATAACGAACTTATTGGGCAATGGTGTAGTGGGGTTTAGTAACAAGTATTCTTAGAAACTGTGTTCGATACAAATGAACTGAAAATCAAGAACAGAGTTGTAAAAGTGTCAATTTTTAATGATCTAAATTAAGTCGTTACGTTTTAAAGGTGCGAATACTGACAAATTTGTATGGGGTCGAAAGTTGAATTATAAGAGCGTCTACAAAAGGTATATCTGTAATGAATGTAATTGTGGCACCGGATACAAAATTGTGAGGTCTACATTACTTGGATGTAAATGTCAACATCAAATATATATCATATATCATATCATATAATATATCATATCATATCATATCATATCATATCATATCATATCATATCATATCATATCATATCATATCATATCATATCATATCATATCATATCATATATCATATTATATCATATCATATCATATCATGTATGTATGTATTTACACTGCAAGTGGGCAAGCACCCGGTGGCAGTGGTATGTACAATATTAACAATACACAGTTAAAATGATAAGCTATACACAATAAAATTTACAATACATAATACAATTTACAACACATATACAATTTTATACACAATACAATAAGAATACACAATACAATTTAACACAATAATAATAAAACATAAAATAAAACACCTAATTTTACAACACAACCTACATAATTATGTATAGGTCCTACACAAGTTTTAATAGTCTTTCACTTTACTCTCATCTCATTCCCTGTAGTGGCACTATGACGCATTTCACTGACACTTTAGCACACATTTCACTGACACTCTGTAACACATTTCACTGACACTCTGTAACACATTTCACTGACACTATAGAACACATTTCATTGACGCTATAAATTATCACTGATCGGAACTGTTCACTGCACTGTAAAACCATAACTTCACTGACTCACCTCGCTTCACTGATACAACAGTTCAAATAAGTCAAATAATTACATTCTTATGCATACTTATAAACAGAACTACATTTAAACTAAACATTTCTAGTCTAAGGCCCTCTTACACGCTATTTTTAAATAATTTACAATTCAAACCAAGGAAGTAAACTCTTCAGGCTAGATAAATACATGTCACCTTAAAAAAATTAAATGTTGAATGTCACCTTAATTTTAATTTTCACTTTATACACAACTCTTTAAATTATTCTTGAATCTCCTTAAGGAAGGACAGCCCTCAAAGACCGCTGCAGGTAGGTCATTCCAGTCATTTATAGTTCTATTTAAAAATGAGAATTTACCTACATCCGTTTTCTGTTTCCTACATTTGATTTTAAAATCATGATCGTTCCTACCATAGTACGTTGGCTTTTCTAACCGAGCCGTTATGTCTACCCATGCTTTCTGACCTAGATGTGCTCTATACAATGATGTTATTCTAGTTTTCCTACGTCTGTTTTCCAAAGTTTCCCATTTAAGTTCTTTTATCGTATCGTTCCCATCTTCTCTTTTACCTTTAACAAATTTAGCTGCCCTATACTGTATTCTTTCTAAGGAATTTATCTGATATATTCTATAGGGATCCCAACACGTAGTTCCGTATTCCATTAACGGTCGCACTAATGTTAGATATGCTATTTCCCTCGATTTGGGGCTAGCCTTTCTCAAGATTCTCATAATGAAGTGAAGTGCCCTCCATGCTTTGCCTGTAACATTATCAACATGCTCTCCCCAAGAAAGTTTGGAGTTTAAATGCACTCCTAGGTATTTACAACATTGTTCTTGCGGAATTACAACACCACTGAATTCGTAATTAAGACTAGTCTCCTCTCGGGTTTTATCATATCTTATCATATATCATATCTTATATCTTACCATATATAATGTATCATATCCATATCATATAATATTCATATATCATATCATATATCACGTATCATATCATATCTTAATCATATAATATTCATATCATATATCATGTCATATCATATCATATCATATCATATGTCATATCATATATAATATATCATATCATATCATATATAATATATCATATCATATCATATATATTATATCATATAATATCATATCATTTATCATATAATACCATATATCATATCATATATCACATCATATCATATATCATATATCATGTAACATATATCATATATCATATATCATATCTTATCATATCATATCACATATCATATCATATCGTATCATATATCATATATATATCATATCATATCTGTGTAAATACGACACACGAAGCCACCGGCGTGGCTCAGTCGGTTAAGGCACTTGTCTGCCGGTTTGAAGTTGCGTTCGGGCGCGGGTTGTTCCCCGCTTGAGCTGATTACCTGGTTGGGTTTTTCCGAGGTTTTCCCCAACCGTAATGTGAATGCAAGGTAATCTATGGCGAATCCTCGGCCTCATCTTGCCAAATATCATCTCGCTATCATCAATCTCATCGACGCTAAATAACCTAGTAGTTGATACAGTGTCTTTAAATAAACAACCAAAAGTAAAAAAACGACACACGACATCCTTGGTACAAGAATACGTAATGTCCATTACCACCTATTAAAAAGAAAGTAATTACTAAACACATAAACTTCAGCACACAATCACATTATATTCGTACATCATCTTGAATGAAAAAGTATTTAAGAATGACGTGTTTAAAAACTGAACTTAACTAGGTTACAAGAATAAAGGAAATTTTACACTAATCCAATTCATTCCGAAATATTCGTACAATGCAAATGCATACAAATGTCCTGACAACACCACTAGAATAATCAGAATGTGTTACTAATTGTAAGAAAATATATGTACTCTCAGAGTGTAAGTAATTTAGCAAAAGATTATCTGCATCGTTTTCTTAAAGCATCTGATTATTATTTTTGTTGCTTTAATTGTAATTGCCGATGATGCACTCCACTATTTCACATCTCACACACTACCGGCGATGTAAACCAAGCACGGGGCATGTAACATTACAGTGTAGTTTATCTGTCTTTTTGATGTATGAACAATTGTTTGCATGTGATATATTGTTTCCGCTGGCAATTAAAGCACGTCTAAACACAGGAAATATGGCTGTATAAACTGTAATGAAAATACATAAAGTAAATCTAGCACGGGCGTTTTAGCCGGATATTAAAAGCAGTATTTGCTCTTTATTACCTTCTTGCACTTTCTTAGTTGTTGGCACTGACGTTTTAGAATAGGATATGAAGTTCATTTCTCTCGTGTAATTTTTCAAAATTTTGGTTGGGTACATATTAAATATGAATTAAATTCATCATGAAACCGCTTATTTGTATAGTTGAACTAACTTTTGTAATTATTGTTTTCCGTAGCTTATATCTACATGAATAATACTAGCTGCTTCAATGAACACAACGTTGCCTCTGTAGGGGAATATGGGGCAGTACGGGGTATAGCCCCTATCTTCCCAACAAGTAGTGCAATCTACCGAATTTTTTTTAGGACTTCAACTCATGTAAATATATCATCACACAACACTTACTGCCATTCCTTGCATCTGTTGTATGTTATTCGGTTGCTGCATCATATTGTATCATTCATTTGCAACTTTAAAATGTTCTCTTGTCACACGTAAGTAGAAAAGAGATTTATTTAGATAATCTATTTTAATGTAATATTATAGATGCTTACCTGGCTTTTAATTCCGAAACTTTCTTAAATTTCGTGCGTAATTTTTCCTGCAAATACCTCGTAACTTAGAAATTGTGACTGTGGGGCAAAACGGGGTGGGTCATAACAGGGCAGTACCCCGTCCTGCCACACGTCATATTTAATTAAATTTCACCTCATGTAATGGGTTGTTCGTTCTGTTGTTTGTCAGTAGAAGGTTGGATTAGATGCGTATCGTGTCTGAAATGGGCTCACAATTTTTGCGCAGGAGTAGACAGTGAAGACGAGGATGCCACGCACATTTGCGTATTTTGCGAATGACTTTTTCTCATGTAAACTTGTAAAATGTTGTAGTATTCACACTTTCAGTATATAATTTTTGTCACTTTTGCCATTTAATTATTACAAAATATAGATACACCATTTTGCCCCATACGTGGGGCAAAACGGGGAAAAAACACACATTTCTATAAACTGATCTATTTTAAGATTATAATGACCGGATTTCACTCGAAGTGTATATTTTTTTACTTGTTTACAGTGTAATAAAAGCATATATGTCATAAAACCCATACATTTACATTATTTCATACCAAATGAAAACATTCAAACATTAACTACCCCGTCTTGCCCCATGTTCCCCTATATATGTTTTCTGTAGTCGCTTACTTACTGAAGTTAAAGTTATGGTAGAAAGGAATACATTGGACTCTCCTAAGTTTGACGAAACAGAATTGAAAGTTCAGTCCAATAAGGGTAGTGAGTGTGGTAAGGTGAAATGAATACAAATTCTTATTGTTTATGCATCAACGAATATAGTACTGTGCTTGTGTATGCGCTTCTAGTACCACAGTGGGTTTCGACAGTTCCGTCTCACAAACGGCACAATTCTCAAATAGAAAAAGAAGAGTTCATTAATTTAAAATCAATGATCATTACGGATGTATTATTCAATGAAATATTCTGTTTTACTTTAACAAAAGTGTCACTACAAAACATAAAACCAATTCCCATTCAAATGGCAAGCCCATTTCTTAATTCCCGTATAGGAGCGTGTCTAATTCTCCTTCGTAAGCAGTTGAACTAAAGGATGTCGAATTTGATTTCTGTTGAACTTAAGGTAAGAGGATGGTATTTTTTTAACTTTTTTCCTATTTGGTGTAAAATATTAATTTTTTGTATGTAGAGAGCTCATAGCTGTGGCAACTCAACCAAATAAAAATATTTTGCAAAAAGAAAAATTATTGGGGGTCCCAAATTAAAATATATATATATATATATATACCCAATGCAGGATTGTACTAAAACCGATATATCTAAACCGTTTTTAAAGACAGATTCAAACGGTTTTTTGCAATGTATTTGCAAACGCATGTTCTACATACTGACTGTAACAGAATTTTGATATTAGTCCCTGCGATTGTAAAATAAACTATTAAAATTTAATAACAATTTCCTGATTTCCTTTCTTGCAAACAAACGGACGTATTTTTTAAATGAAATCAATTAACAAAATTCTGTTACAGAGAAAAGTTTCCTAATTATCTAAACAATGTGTATGCTACATTTCATGCATGTGTCTTTAATAGTTCAGAAATTATATTCATTTTTGTCTGGTAATGTAGAAAAAAATTAAGTTACTGGAAACCGATAAAAGCGGGCGTGAGATTTAAAAATCCATAGCGCAGGAAGTTTAAAAATGACGTCTCAACATTCGATAAGGGCACAAATATCCACAAAATGTTATGAAATGCATTCCACACATATCAAAGGGTATTTAAAAAAATGGAAATTTAATTTACCTGAAACAACAATAAAAGTGGGCGAGTGATTTAAAAATCCATAACGCAGGAAGTTTAAAAATGGCGACTCAACATCCGATAAGGGCACAATTACCCACAAAATATTATGCTATGCATTCCACGCATATCACAGTGTATTTTAAAGATTTTTTTTTGAAAATTTACTCATTTTTCACCAAAAAATACTATCCTGTCACGTTAAGAGATTCCACTGTATTTTAAAAGAAAAGGCGGGTTCATTCAATTGTGTAAAGCTTAACTAATGGACAATTATTGATTGTTCTTTCATATAAATTCCGATAAAGATCCTAATGACCATGTTCAAACCACCATGCTAGCATAGAGAAGGTCGTTTCCATTTTTGTAATATAATGTAATGTGAAAATTGTAATTTTGTATTAACGTAATATGTAATGTTTTTCTTTAGTAATAGCAATAAAGATTGGTTATTTTATGTATTTGTCCCATTAAGGGTTTTTGATTACTTACATCTGTACAATAAAATTGTTGGATTAAAACGTATTACTTGAAAGTCATTTTGAGAGTTAATTTCAGATACGTTGAAATTTATATTAAGTTACAGTTATGTAATTTCAGTTTATAACTTATGGATCTATTTTAATACAGAATTAATTTTCTGTTTTATTACATTGCAAAGTTATATTTCCACAAATATTTTTTACTTATTTAAAAAGCCATCTTCAGGTGGAGAAAACAATAAATGGCACATTGAACTCATCGCTACGAGTGATTGAAAATCAAACACACATAGAATGCCAACTTATATCTCTTCAATGACTTTTCTTATCTGAACATAGTATCACTAGCGAGTATTTCTGCTATTTTTAAAGTCCTAAATATTTTAACCATTGAGTGGTGAGGCATTTTTCTAGTCACGTAACTGATGAGGTTGCGGATTGCACTTACCCCAACTTCGAGACTTGTATCGTAGCACTCAGATAAAATCAAACTGAAAATTTAATTTATATAATGAAGTACTTTTATTTGTCTTAACTAGGTTTTCTTCAAAATTAGGGAAGCAGGCTGCATAATAAGCAATGGAAAAGAAAAAAAAGTATCTCCCCACATCCACCTGCGCTGACTCCTTTTCTTACAATGGCTAGGGTACTCACCGTCACCGGCCAACAAATACGGGTTAAATTTCAAATATGTGCATACAACATGACTTAAGTCCACACCTGTGGAGTAACGGTCAGCGCGTCTGGCCGCGAAACCAGGTGGCCCGGGTTCAAATCCCGGTCGGGACAATTTACCTGGTTGAGGTTTTTTCCGGGGTTTTCCCTCAACCCAATACGAGCAAATGCTGGGTAACTTTCGGTGCTGGACCCCGGACTCATTTCACCGGCATTATCACCTTCATATCATTCAGACGCTAAATAACCTAGATGTTGATACAGCGTCGTAAAATAACCCAATAACATGAAAAAAAAACATGACTTAAATTGGTTATAGATTTAAAGACTCAATTGAAGTGTTGTTATCATTATAAGACTAATTTTAACATATTACAGGTTTTATTAAATGTTATTTATTGCATGCTAAAATGACTTAGAACCACTCTAGTACTCACATATAAATTTATGTTTTTATACATGAGCCGTTCAGAGGAGAAGTGATGTAAGTCAAAAATGGGTAATGATTGTTAAAGTAAACATTCTGTGAAATATAGTGTGAAGTAGCAAATAATACCCATTTATTTTATTATTTATTTATTTATATATACATCATTTTATTTTTATTTATTTATTTAATATTTATTTATTTATTATTTATTTATAATTTATTTATTTATTTTTCATTTATTTATTTATACATATATATATTTATTTCTTTATTTATTTACTTATTTATTTATTTATATAATTATTTAATTATTTATTTATTTACTAGCCGTACCCGTGCGCTCCGCTGCACCTGTTAGAAATAAATATAAAATAATTACATAATTGAATCGGTCATTGCAGAAAGGGGATAAGTCATAAAATCTTATTTTTGAGGTAATCAGTAAAAACTGTTTTCTTCTTCCAATACTTGAGTAATCATCATAAATATTTTTTCTTACTTTGTTTATGAATAGTGAAGTCTAATACATCATGTGAGACATCTGACATCTCAAACACTTTTGTTTAAAGTTGTTTAATCGAACCGTGACTTATCCCCTTTCTGCAAGGAATTGTTAAATATAAAAGAAAGAAAAATATAATTTACAATTTTGGGCTAATGAAATATTTGAAAACAAACTAAATGTTAATAATTACAATGATAACGATGTTTTTGTGTGTAATTACTACATTACTGTCACCATTTACATGATTATTTTTGCATTTTGATCATTATTCCTATTACAGAACTGTATCAATATATGATTTTATATCACAGTTTTAAATCAAAACTCTACGTTTAAACTAATACTCAAAAACTGCATATAGGAGAGCACAATAAAAATACACTAAAGTACTACAGAAAATCATTTGTTTCAATTGTTATAGAGTGTATTGTTGGACGTTGGAAACCACGTCATTTGTAGATTCCTTGTCACAAGGTGGCCAGTTCCGGATCTCTTCGTAAAAGAAAGTGTGTTCCAATGGAATGTATTGCCTCACTTTCGATACATCTCCAAGTTTTTTTTCGTATTAATGGGAATTTTCCCTTTGTATGCTTTTGTATAGGCATTACTATGCGTCCAGAACCTGGTTTTTTCATACATAATCTGTGTTTCCTCATTTCACTACCAATGAACAACAAACTGGCAGTCACACATCCTGGATCATGTTTAGAGTAAACAAATTCACTGAATTGTGCTGAAGAAAAATATTCTCATCTTTCCTTTTTTTCCTCAGTATGGCTAATGAGCAGGTGGTTTTCTTGTATTACTCTGGCCACCAGTATTTAAAATTCAATCAGTTACTACTGTTGATAATCAGTAGTAACTGATTCTAAAGAAGATCTGTTGTTTGTGTTTGCCTGATGGATCAAGGTATTGTATTGGTCTGGCACATATATCCTGTCTGTCTTCCTTAGTTTGCGCTTCACTACACCAAAGTTGCGGTCACAGGGAAGAAATGGGCCTCGTTGTGGAACATAATGAATGATTTTGTTAAATCTCCCCATTTGGGTCAGTGCAAGCAACAATCGAATTAAGGTATGATTTTTATTTTGCCCTCCACAGTTATCAGAGAAAAGATGCAATTCCTTGACTGAAGAAGGGACATTATTTTCAATGTAGTTCAGAAGGAACACACTTCATTTGAAGATTTGTGGCCTATACCTTCATGATAGGAATAGAAGTGCGCCGTATTGTCTTTGAAATTGTGAATGTTGAAAATTGATGACCCAAAGTTGCGCCTAAATAAACAAAGAGTAGTTTCTTACACACATTGTTCTGTCGTACGGGCTGCTACAGACTTCCCAATGGAATTTACGTTCCAATGCCTTCAGTTTATTTTTCTTATTATATTTCTGCGGTAGTTAATTTCATTGCGTTTACGTTTACCACTAATAACACAGTTTTCTTCCCCTGGGTCACTTACTACTTCTAGCTTAGCTGTCATTTTCCTTATCAGCTGATGGGCGCGTAACTTATTAGAACCGCGGCACTCAGTTGCGTCACGTCGTCAGTCAGTGCAGGAAGAAGGTAAGTCGCTGACTTGTCCCCTTTCTGCAATGACTGCGCTGCGTATGGTACTCTGCTTTGCGCTGAGAATGAGTAAATTTGTCCCATTTCTGTATGGAAATGTGTGTCTAGGTCTGGAGAAAGGAATGGCACTCTCAACTCATTTTCGCGTTTTTTCATGACTTCTCCCCTTTCTGCAATGACCGATTCAATTAAAATAGAACGTTTGATCCAGGGAAAATTTTACAACAGCGCAAGATAATCTGCTTCGCTCATTACCCAATTTTTTTTGTATTGCATTTATTGCATATATATTTTATGTATTTTAACACGATTCAATTGAGCATAGTTAAAATTTGAATTATAAAATAATGGATTGCTAAGCTAACGTACTATTACTGCATACTAAATCAATACACTCTCGTTGTTCGTTAATTCTCTGAGATTAAAATGAGTGTACATAAATATTATTTTAAGAAATACAGAAAACGAATGTACAAAATAGCCTATCAAATTTTCCGTGCATAAGAAGCTATTTTAATCTCACCTGTCCTCGATTTACTCAGACGTTACTATAATAACATTATAGCATTATGTCCATCTAGAGAAACTACACTTTCCAATGGTGAAATAATAATTAATTATACAAATCGATTAATTTAGCTTCTGATATTACTTCATACAAACACAGAAATATTCTCTGTAGGCTATGTTTAATAGCTTTCGATTGTTGATGTCCAAGGCCCCTGTTTCGATTGTTATTGTCCATTTGTTCTTAATTCATTGCACCGTCTTAGATGGCGTTATTTTAATTTTAAAACTCATTTATCTCATTAAATATCAGTCGTATCAAAATTTTGTAAAGACTAAAACTTATCAAAAATGATTTTTAAAGAAATTTTTGTTATGTAACATTTTTCACAAAAATCAATAATAAGCGAGATATTTCGATTTATTTAATTCAGGCCCCCTTATAACCTCCCTGTTAAATAAAGCATTTTGAATGCCATATAGCCTAAAATCTAAGGTACAACGAACTTAATTTATATTCCAATTTTCATATAAATCGGTTCAGCAATTATCGCGTGAAAAGGTAACAAACATACAGACAGATATGAAACAAAAATTTCAAAAATGCGATTTTCGGTTTCAGGGTGGTTAATTATATATGTTAGGACCAATTATTTTTGGAAAATCGAAAATTACCAGAAAAATTTCGGCTACAGATTTATTATTAGTATGGATTTAATTATTTATTTATTTAATTATTCACTTGTTCATTTATTCATTTAATCACTTATTCATTTAATAATTTATTCATTTATTTATTTAGTAATTTATTTATTTGTGTATTTATTTATGTATGTATTTATTATTTATTATTTATTTATTCATTTATTTGTTTATTCGTTTATTTATTCCTTCATTCATTCGTTCGTTCATTCATTCACTCATTCATTCATTCTGACAGGATTAAGGCCATAAGGCCTTCTCTTCCATCCTACCAGATAGCAGATATAAATACAAAAAATAAATACAGACGCTGATGAAAATAATACAAGTTAAATTAAAGCCCTCATTAAAAAATTAATTATAGTCTATGTGATTAATCCTTCGACAAACCAACTCGTTAATTTTGTGATATACTTAGAAGCAATACTGAAGTCTACCACCTTCGGTCCACTATGGACACGAGTTTCGTTTTAATTAATCTCGCATGTGCCGAGCAAAGGAGAGATCGGTGAAGCAAGTGTTGGAAACTACTGTGCTCTAGGAGCGGACTGAAAGGCAAGTTGTGCGAGAGCAAAGAACCGGCTGTAGGTGTGTGTGAAGAGAGCTTTGCGAAGGCAGACCCACCATTATAAAGGCGCTGCAAATTGTAGTCCCCCTGGCGCTCGGCGTTCACTTGTACATAGCCGGAATATTGGTTCAGGGTTCACACATACAGGTTTGGTCTTAATTTCCCGAGAGGTTGCGGGGGAGTGAGAAGAGGATTTGAATCTTACAAGGAAATGGGAATCCATAATTCCTACACGTAACGCCAACTTTTAGCTTATGGTTTATAAACAGCGCAAGTACACAGGGCCGCGAAGACGGGGTAGATTCTGATCGAGATTTCAAAGTGACGTTCAAGTAAAGAAATCCCCTTTCCTTATACCAGTAATACAGGGACATCATATTATTTTTACTAACATTTCTAATATTAACCTCGCTATACCTCTGGATCAACGATTGAGACCCGAAAACACCCTTTTCTACCCCCTTTTACGATTGGAATTCGATGATACTGACGTAATATACAAACAAATCACTTTACTAGGTATAGGAGGGAATAAAATTAGTTCATCCATTTACGTAAACTAGGAAATATAACGCTTTTGAGTTTGATAATTTTCATTAGGTTTTTGTTTAAACAAAATAAAGTACTGTATTAACAATGAGTGTTTTTACTCAAGAACTGAGCTATCCATGCGGACGTATTCATTATGCAGTGTATATTATACTGTCTACAGCACATTAGCGTACACTATAGAGAATGAAGTTAAATTGAAAAATAATCATAATATGGATATTTAAACACATTTTTGAAAATGGTAGCCGTTCATTTCGATACAGGCTTCAGTTATAATGTGCATATTATCGCACTATAGACTATTGTACGTAATTTCAATTAACAGGTTCGTACTCCGTATCAGTAACTCATGTTGAAATAATTCTTTACCTACTCTACAAAAGAGTACCTTACGTACTGTAAATTCAATCCTTACTTCTGCCCGATCCGAAAAGATAAAATTACTCAGATATGCTATCTACTGTCCGTCCAAGTGGTTATGTCGCAGGGTCGTAAGAAGGGGGGGGGAAGTCACATGACAGTTAATTACTTAACGAGGCCCTTTTATTTAAGTTATTTTGAACAATTGTATGGGTATAATATTACGTAGACGTTCAATTCCTAACAGAAATTAATGTTTTCAGAAAAGAGCTAAGACAGCTTCAGCCACTAGCCTTTACAGAGAGGCGAATAAAAGCAGGTGGGGGAAACCGGGATGCGACGTAGGCAAATGGACGACAGTACCTGTGCGAACATGATTCAATATTGAAAGCTCTTTCGTCACTGGAAAACGCGAACATATTTTTGGAACGTACTGTTTACTATGACCGTAAGGCTACTATGACTATATATGCAGTCTTGGATCTGTATGGAGGACGGTTGAACTTCATTAGTAGAAGGGGTGGGAGTGAAGTACATTAAAAAACTTAGGTACAATAAAAATTGAAGTAAAAATAAAATGATGTCCCTGTACATAGGCCTACAAACATTGAATGGGCTGATTCCAGTGTATAATTTTTTCTTAGAATAAAAAATGAAGAGCATCGTTTCAAATCATATTATCTCCGAAAAACATAGTTTTACAGGGGCAACGAAAAAGTGATTAAGGCTGGTTCACAATAAATCGGGAACGGAAACAACAACGAGAACGGAAATATTGTTAAAATAAATGTATTTATTCATGACCATAACGAAAAACATGCCTTTACTAAATACTTTTGCGTTTGTAAAGTAGGCTTTTATTCAACATTACTTTATTCCAGTAGTGAGATAAAGACTTTACCTCACAGTTTGAACTTTATCTCACAGTTCATTAGTATTTTCCTAGTACCCGGACACACACGTATACTTTTCCATTCAACTATTACTCAAGAAGTTAATATATTAGTTACTAGATGTCACTACCTCTACTTCTTTGTTACCATTTCTTAAATATACATACACTCAATCTCCTTCTCTTTTCTCTACCTACTACGTCGTAATTTGTGCATTGCATCCATATCTAATATGTTTTTTTTTTTTATTTGACTTCAACCTGCGAAGTTGGGTTTATAGGATTTTAAAATTTTAAAACAATACGCGTTAGCCAACTGAGCTAAACAGACACGATGATTAATTACGTTTTAATATTCCTCTTAAGTTTACAGAAGTAAAATGAGAAATTATTTTAATCACATTAGTCCCGTGAACACTTCTAAATAATCGCTGAGACTTCAAAAAGACAAAAATACACGTTTAAAATAAAAATATATATAGATATATTAAAATTATATAATTAATTATAATTTGTTATTTATCCAACGCCTTAGATACCATTCTTTACTAATCATGGCCTCCTACATCATGACCTACCTAGTACACGTGTCGATTCTAAAATCCATGCCAAGATATGTGATTATATGAGGACATATTTTCAACATATATTCTTTTATAAAACAGAATTTTTCGTTATGGTCATGGATAAAATTACGTAAGGTACTTGTGAGCGTCATCTTTATTCCGCTCGTGTAATTTAAGCACTCGGCTGACGCCTCGTACTTAAATCTTTCCACTCGCGCAATAAAGATGCACTCACCTCACAAGTACCATAAATAACTATTAAATGTGAGCGTTCACAATAGTTAATTGTGAATGTTCACATTTGAATAAATTTATTTTAACAATATTTCCGTTCTCGTTCTCGTTGTCGTTTCCGTTCCCGGTTTGTTGTGAACCAGCCTTTACTCCTAATCAGGGTAATTTTTCATAAAGTGAAAAATGTGAAGTTGTTATGCATGGGGCGTAAATTCTAGGAACTTGAAAAAATTGAATAACTTTTCAATTGTGGTCTTCAAATTGAAGATATATGTGTTGGAAATAATACGTTTTTATCAAATTATAGTTGTGTAGTTTCAGTCTATAACTTATCTATCTATATCGATACAGAATTAATTTTCTGCTTTATTGCATTGCAAAGTTATATTTCCAAAAATATTTTCGACTTATTTAAAAAGTCATCTTCTGGTGGAGAACAAAAATTGTAACATTGAGCACAGGTGGTATACAGTGAGAGAAGATTTGTGAAAATTACAAAATTGAACATGTGAGCCGTTCAGAGCAAAAGTGGTGTAAGTCAAAATTGGGTAATGAGGTTTAAAGTAAAAATTCTGTAAAATACAGCGCAAAGTAGCAATCAATATGGCCTTCATGCTATCCACTGACTACTAATAGTTTAAATAAATTTAATACTCTAGTTCATGGAATTGCTTCTTGAATACCTGTCAGGTTGCGCAACTTCGGCTTAACCCAATGATGTCAAAGCAAGCGCATTTTTCTCACCTTGACGTCGTGTGCGGGCAGCAAGCGCTAAGTATGGACAGAGGAAGGGTTGTGTATATGAATAAGCAGCGTGTTGGATTAAGAAAACAGTGGTGCACAAACTTCAAACGGAACGTGAAATTTTATGTCGTTATTTTTATATGGCTTCTTTCTGTTTAATATTATCTATATTGTCTGTAAAACAAAAGTACTAACATTGATTTATTAATATTGCACTTGTGTTTTAAATTTTAATAACATAATAGAGCGTTAAGAAGGAATATTCACTTAAATTCCATATTAGTATAATATTATACTGTATTAAGTGGATGAAATACATCATTCATAAAGAAAGTGATATTCCAAAGAAAGAGATTGAGTATGACATGATAAGTTGGAATTTATATTGATGGTATCTTCAGCCTTACAAAAGTAATCAATAAACTAATCAAAGAATATTACATTTACCTAGGTACTGTATCTGTTTTAAGTGTAACTAATATTACATAACAAAACTCTTATCGCATTATGCTTTTAAGGTGATATTTGTGAGCAACTTCCTATTATCAGAATATTAAATTATTTTCTCGAAATCTGCTGAAGCTATAGAGCTGATATTTTTACAACACATGGGCACGTATCTTTTGCTTATGATGTAACAATAGTTGCTTTGTTAATTCATTTCCTTACAAACAATTTCCATGCGAATATTTTCAAAATTTTCAATACACTATCTTCAGTAATACGTATATATGGTATATTAGATTTACGAAATCATTCTGTAAGGCTACTAAATTAATAGGCCTATACCTAAAGATTTCACTTTTCTATACGAAAAGTTGAGAAACTATTTTTTTTCAATAAAAAAACCAAACTTGTGAAAAATGAACGTTAAAATTACAACTTACATTCTTATAATGCACTTATACTTCTCAGACAAATCTAAAAATTAACATGGATACAGTTTTAATAAGTTCTCTTCCCTTTATCTGTTGAATCAGTGCTGGCCATCCTTGAATATAGCTCGACCAAGCGGCTCTCCTGAGCTCTAAAGCGCGCGCTTGCTCCTGTGGGCATCAATTGACATGCCTGGCTTAATCCATCACATATAGTAAATATTGTAACTATGCTGTTGTAAAATTGACAATCAATATGTAATACATTTATTATTATTATTATTATTATTATTATTATTATTATTAGTATTATTATTATTATTATTATTATTATTATTATTATTATTATCAGTTATCACTATCATCATTGTTATCTCTATTTTTCTTTCTTTTTTTTCTTATGTTAGCTCGATGAGAGCTCTGTAGTTTTCTTTGGACCCTGTTGACGCTCTATAGCAGTGGTTGTCAAACACCACGAAATTGTGACGTAATAGAAATGCAACCCGCACACCACTATCGCAGGGAGAGGGGTGGAGTGGGTATCTCCTCAGGTAATGCAGTGAATAACAGTGCAGAGACGGTCTGTGACCAAAAAACGAAAGCAATATAATATTCTTCTTCTTATTAACTATACATGCTTTTTTCCACGTTAATTTTTTATCCTCCTATTAATTATTTTTGTATTATTAATAAAATAAAATAAATATATTTTCTTATTTACCATAGAAAGAGCGTGTACTTTACATCAGCAGATATTTGAAATTAGAAAAACGTACCAGACTGGTCACGAAGTTATAAATTACACTACATACTTAAAAAAAAACGTTGAAGTATTTTACATCGATTAAAACACATAAGTCAATATTTTTATTGTTTATTTATTAATGAAATATTCATATTACACTACATACGTCGAAAAAAGTCGATATATTTTACCCCGATTAAGACATAGAAGCCGTTACTTTTTATTGTTCGTTTATTATTCAAGTTACGGGTAAGGGCGTGGTAGTCTTCATAACAAGAAAAATAATGACAACGTACATTGTTCCTTTATACTTCATTTATAATTTTACAACACATTATTTAAGTGTCTCATATTTTTGCCATCTGCACAAAATAAATACTTTCCCTTGCATGCTCCTTAAAATTAAGTTTTTACTTACTATCTGTTTTGGAAAAGACATCGAAACATATTATCCTACACACTTGTAACATTACATATGTCTTTACTTATATCGAAGTGATGACTGTAAACAGAGGGTGGGGATGTGATGTCATGGTTACGCTTGAGTGGAGGCAGGGGCATGTGTCGCCACACAGCTTTTGGCGATCACTGCTCTATAGGGCTTTGATTTAATATGTATTATTTTCATCAGCGTCTGTATTTCTTTTTTGTATTTATATGTGCTATCTGGCAGGATGGAAGAGAAGGCCTCATGGCCTCAATCCTGTCAGATTAAATAAATAAATAAATAAATATAAACAAATAAATAAGATAATAAGTAAATAATTAAGTAAATAAATAAGTAAATAAATAAGTAAATAAATAAATAAACACAGAAATAAAGAATGAAAGAAAGAAAGAAGTAAGTAAAGAAATAAGTAAGTAAAGAAATAAATAAGTAAAGAAATAAGTAAGTAAATAAATCAGTAAATAAATAAATAAATCAGTAAATAAATAAGTAAATAAATAAATAAATAAGTAAATCAGTAAATAAATCAATGTCCCTGTACATTGCGGGAACTGCCACCTTACAATTTTGAGCCTTAAACTACAGTTTAAATGGCATAGAACTGCCGATCAAGTTAACTCAAGATTAACTGGTAGTTAAGGTTTATGTATGTATGTATGTATTTACACTGCAAGTGGGCAAGCACCCGTTGGCAGTGGTATATACAATATAAACAATACACAATAAAATGATAAGCAATACACAATCAAATTTACGATACACAATAAAATTTTACAACACATATACAATTTTATACACAATACAATAAGAATACACAATACAAATTAACACAATAATAATAAAACATAAATAAAATACCTAATTTTACAATACAACCTACATAATTATGTATAGGTCCTACATAATACAAAGGAGAACGAAAAACTGCAGTGTAAACTGAACGTAAAGTTTAAACGGTGTTTATAATACCAGCCGTAGTCTTCACGAAATACTCGTATATCAAAAGTAGTGTTGGAACATTGCTCTTTTCCTAATTGATAGGAGTCATCACCTATCTAGGATATTATAAATGCTCATTTTGGCCCATTAATGAATGAAGAGTGGCTATCCTTTCATGGGATTTCATCTCTTAAATTCATTATACGTTTATTCATTTCTTTACAGAGTCTGCTATGAAGCTTGTATGAAGGATTCAGAACCATAGTGGCCCAAGCGTCATTTACTAAAACCGTAGAAAACGAGGTTTAAAATGAAGTTATCAACAGTAATCTCACTAGAGGTTTTGATTTATCTAGAGAAAATCAAAACTCAAGTGGGATTTAATTGACTATTACACGATTAGAAGAAAGTATATGAAGATTGGAAGTAACGAAGTACTCCAATACAATAAAATATTGACTTACGAAAATAAAACTGTCTTCAAGTGTATTATTGTACCATCTCAACATTACAAATATTAACTTACGCTAGATGTCAGTAGTGTGTTATGTTTAGCTCTATTGTTATCAGTTGTGCCAACTATGGAATCTTCATTGAACTCTGTGGACGGTTACTAAGTAAAGAAGGCTTTGTTGATTCAGTTTCATTTTTATTAAAACAGTTGCATTCCACTTCAATTATCCGGATCCCAGTAATCAACGTCACTTGACAGATCATTTTCAATAAAACTTAGGATTAAACAATCTTTGATACGTGACTATCCATAATATCACACAGCATACGCTATAATATAACCTAAATATAATAAACAAGTGTTTGAAAAGTTATAATTAGGAATGATTAAATAAGAAAGGTTTTAATCAATGATGATGAAATAAAAAATAAACATGAATAATTTTAAAAGGAAGAATTATTGAAAGTACAATTTTCAAATTTGAATGTTTTAGTGGTTGGTGGTTCAGTTGATGTTATATTGGACGTGTGCGTAGAAGAAGTGGAACTCGTTGATGTACATGGTTCATTCCTCAACTTCTTTAGGATATCCGAATGGTGCTCTTCATTTATTTGTAAGTAGGGTTTCAGGGAAGATGCATAGCTATGACCATGATCTTTATTAATTGTTGTTCTTGAATCCCAATGCGAGTCATATTTGAAAGTGTTGTGTAAGCCACTCAGTAAATTATAGAAATGATGATCTAATTTAAGATATTCTCTACATCTACTTACATAACCCCAAAACGTTTCAATTTCATATAATCAATATAGCATTAATATGTATAATTAATGAAAAACAGTCACATCATGGAATTAACTATAATAATATTTCATTTATAATGGTAATAATGTCATCAAATCACCTCAAGTTTTGTAGAGTTTAACATCCAATACACAGTTGTAGTTAGAAAATTACACACCGGAAAATCATACCTGTAAATTATTTTTAGCAAGTATTGAAATTTTAAAATAGAATTTGAGCTCTAAATATGTCAGCAATCCTGCAGGTCATGGCCTTCGTGTAATTGTGTAATAGCCTATTGTTTATTGTAGTTTGTGTTTTTTTTATACTGAAATGCAATTAATTAGTTCTCAAAACTGACGAAAGATGGATTTTGGAAAATAGGAAAATGATGTAGGAAAATTGACATTTCACTGAAAACTACTATTTTTTATGAAAAACGTTGGGTTCCAAGCTTCAAAATGAGGGGTCATTTATTAAAATCCGTTCGGCCGTTTTTCCGTAATTTCCATTACCAGTTCAAATTATATATCATATAGATGTTCCAACTGGGTCATTATTCATACAAAACACTTTACCCCTTCATTATAGGACACTTAAAGATCTGTGTATGGGCACAGGAATCTGTTGCAATGTTTCCATTCGTCTGCTGGAACAGAGAGCATGTGGGGATTTGAGTGTCCCTCTCAGTTGTTAGTGGTAGAAATGGCGTAATGGATACAATGAAGTTTTAGGAACTACTTAACAAATTACAAGGAGTTCAGTACAAGTTTAGACCTTATTGCATAATGGGGTTACGCAAAGAGAATTCTCTTCATCCGCAGGCTACGGAACATTTACAAAGCATGTTTACTGGAAAGGTAAGATTTCGTTATGTAAATGCTACGTCTTTCTACTCCGAGTTATTTGCTCTTATTCATTTTCTCATACCATCTGTTGTGCCCTCTTCATAAAGAATCCGATTCTCAGTACTAGTTGAATAGGTGTATTATGTATCTTTAAGGGCACTGGGTAGTTACAGGGCTTTTTCGAGTCCTCAGAATGTAGACCATTTTTAAGCCTCTGTATTTTTCGAAACTCAGAGAGAGAGAGAGAGAGAGAGAGAGAGAGAGAGAGAAATAACTCGTCTGGCCTTCATTAAGGATGACCACGAGGATCCGAAAATTAATAGCAAATAAATATAATTAATTAAATATGAATATTGTTATAAAAATGTAATAATTAAGCACCATTGATTATCAATCATAAAATAAAATCTTAGAAGAGAACTATAAAATTATACTTATAAATAAAAGATTTTATTTAAAATTAGCATATCCTTAATTAAGGCCATCTGAGTGGTATAAATCAAACTGTATAATCTGCAGGGAATCTTTAAAAATATGCGAGATAATTTTTTGAATTTCAAAAGATATATTGATAACTGTTTTAAAAAATTATATGCAAATTTTGGTAAAGAACTCCGAGCACCAAAAAATAAACCTGTCACTGGCTCTTGGATATTCTTTATAGATGACTACACCTTTCCCCTTATGAGGTAACTGACACCAGGATTCAAACGATCTCTTTCGCAATTCATCACGTAGATGTCCTCCAGTAGTTCGATGTGTTATGCTGGCTTCAGAAGTTTTCAGGCGCTTGAGAGCAGATAGATAATTATATGGGATTCTGCCACAATATAAAGCTAACTAAGAAGATTTTAATGCATAGGCCTATAGTTGGAAATAATTCCTTTACGGGTTAATTTTTTAAGAATTTTTTCTTTGGCTGTGCAGTAATTCTGTGCACGCGAAAATAAATCGAACTAAGGATCACGCGCACATTGTATGAGAAGTCTGCGCATGCGCAGTTTGATCTCTCAGCCAAGTTTATTTCTGTCGTGAGCCCCTTCTCTCTGTGACGCCACACGTCTCTGCTCTCGAGCTCCTTGCATAGGTAAAAAGCAAAGTAGAGGGGAGTGGCAGTAGAAGATATGGAGATGTTTAAATAGCGGAGTCACATCTTTACCCTCCCTCACGTATTCTACCAGCTCTGCTCTCACAGGAGAAAGACGCTCCAACATTACTGGTTGGTCAGTTGGAAGTGACTGCCCTACAGTATACTCCTCAGGAATGTTTGAATTTATGAAGACATTTTTGTACTTTGAACGAAGGGGTACGAAATTGTTACTGAATCTATTTCTTTGTTAACGTTGCAATGAAATTACTTTACCAACTACCTGGAGAAGATTAGAGCAGAACAGGGACAGATGGAGGGGAAAAAAATTGAGGAGGCTAAGGCCTAAATTTGGGCTGTGCTGCCATTGTAGTAGTACAGCCTGATCCAATTGGGTATGGATATTATTAATTTATTCTACATCTTGATTACGCAACTTTTAACACTGTATCACTTCGGAATATGTATGATGAGACTTTCTTGTGTTAAATTCTAACGTACCTTGTTTATATGTTTCGACCTATTTATGGGTCATCCTCAGAACTGGTCGTTGTTGGTCTTGGTGCCTCTTGTTTTGTTTTCTGTGAGGGTGTGTTCGTGTAGTATAGTGTAGAGTCAAAGAGTGTGTGTGTTCTGAAATTGAGCTGTGTGTGTTCTGAAATTGAGCTTTGTGTTGAGAATTTCGTTGGGGTGTGTTTTCGTGTGTCTGTATATTTCATATTGTTCTAGTGTGTTTAGTTTCTGGCTTTTTGGCTGGATGTGTAGTATTTCCATGTCTTTGTTGATGTCTCATCTCAACACACAAACAACACAAACAAACAAATAGAACCACACAGACGTATACAAACTCAAATGTAACACCTGCAAAAACTTCTACATAGGACAGACAGCCAGATCATTTCAAACACGTTACAAAGAACACATCACAGCAATAACAAAATTACAAAACACCTCCACATATGCAGGACATATCACAAATGCTAACCACACCCACAGAGACATCAACAAAGACATGGAAATAGTACACATCCAACCAAAAAGCCAGAAACTAAACACACTAGAACAATATGATTGCACAGACACACAAAAACACACCCCAACGAAATTCTCAATACAAAACTCAATTTCAGAACACACACACTCTTTGACTCTACACTATACTACACGAACACACCCTCACACGAAACAGAACAAGAGGCACCAAGACCAACAACGACCAGTTCTGAGGATGACCCATAAATAGGTCGAAACATTGTAAACAATGTACGTTAGAATTTAACACAAGAAAGACTTATCATACATATTCCGAATTAATTTATTATTATAAAGGTATTATGCAAGTGGGGAAAATTTTTTGCTGGTTATATTGTGATTAAAAATTGGGAGTTTAAATATATGACAATCAACAATGGATAATCTGGCAGGACAAATGAAAATCGTAGATGATTTAAATGGCTACTACAAATCAACAGCGAGCAAAATGTGTTCTTTGGTATGCTAAATGTGTTAAAAGAGCTCAAAGGTAATTTTGACATGAGTATGGTGTGCGTAATGTACTTAAATTCGATTCCATAATGTTGTGGTATCGGAAAATTGTAGAAACAGGTTTTGTGATAGAAAAAAAACATGCAGGAGGTCGCAGGCGAAACCCAGTGCGAGAAGCAGCTGTCTCTTGGCTTGGCCCCCAAACTCCCCAGATCTAACCCCTCCAATCTTCTTCGTGTGGGGTTTTGTTAAAGGCATTGTCAATTCACAGAAACCCAGGAACATTGATGATCTGAGAGTAAGAATTACTCAAGCTTTTCAACAAATCATCCTCTTATGTTACAACGGACATGGGCTGAATTGCATCACCGATATGAGTTGTGCAGGGTGCGCAATGGGGGTAATGTGAGCTTTGAGGAATCTCCCATCTTTCAGTGTTGTATGCACAGAGTTTCAAGAAATAAAGTTCAGTAGTAAATGTTTTACGGTGTTCCTATTTTATCCATATCGAAACGGATCGCCATATGATTATAATAGTGTACACGATACCCTTATATCATTTCTTACAACTAGTAACAATCACAGCAAACATTTCCACACTTCTTCTCTCTCAGGCTCTCTGTCTCTCTCTTTCTTCCTCTCTCTCTCTCTCTCTCTCTCTCTCTCTCTCATTTTGTTTGAGGATATGATGAGCAGTTATGCACATTAATGTAACAGCAGTTTTTAAGTTTGGTGCAGGCTTTTTGGAGGATATTATCTTTTCTGGTATCTGCGTAATTGTATTTATTAGAGACAGTTCCTGTTAATGATAGACAGTCGAAATGTGTGCACTTAAGCCCATAATTGCTTCGTGTAGTTTTTATTTCACTAGATATCTCTCTGTATTTGATAGATTCTTTTTTTAGCTATGTCGTTAGTAGATTGTGTGCGCCAATACGATTAACATTAGTGGTTTTGTTCCTTTTATCTATAACTATTATGTCATTGTGACTCTATGATATTGGTCTAGTTCCAATAATGTCTATCTTCAAACTCATCTTGTCAGTCTTATTCTTCAAAATGTGATCGATGTTTTTGTTCATGATACAGGTTCTAACAAAATTTAAGGACATCCCTTCAAAAGGGATGTTTCAGTCCTGTCCTTATACTTATTTGAAACCCCCTGATTTTTATAAACGAACCAAATTCCTGTGAAAAATGAAGTTTTTTTTTTTACTGCAAATCCAGTCTGTCTATTTCTCAGTTTGTGGTATATGTAACAATTTTTCTATGATGAAAACTTGTTAAAAATTATGTTATTATAGGAAAATAAAAAATAATTAATCCAGAATGGATGTACTTAAATCATTGACTTTTGTGAAACAGTTACTATTATTATTATTATTATTATTATTATTATTATTATTATTATTATCCACAAACGATTAGGAGAAACACGGAAATTTTACTTGAAGCAAGTAAAGCGATAGATTTGCAAGTAAATCCCGACAAGACAAAGTACATGATTATGTCTCGTGACCAGAATATTGTACGAAATGGAAACATAAAAATTGGAGATTTATCCTTCGAAGAGGTGGAAAAATTCAAATATCTTGGAGCAACAGTAACAATATAAATGACACTCTGGAAGAATTTAAATGCAGAATAAATATGGGAAATTTATGTTATTATTCGGTTCAGAAGATTTTGCCATCTAGTTCGCTGTCAAAAAAATCTGAAAGTTATAATTTATAAAACAGTTATATTACCGGTTGTTCTGTATGGCTGTGAAACTTGGACTCTCACTATGAGAGAGGAACAGAGATTAAGGGTGTTTGAGAATAAGGTTCTTAGGAATATATTTGGGGCTAAGAGGGATGAAATTACAGGAGAATGGAGAAAGTTACACAACGCAGAACTGCACGCATTGTATTCTTCACCTAACATAATTAGGAACATTAAATCCAGACGTTTGATATGGGTAGGGCATGTAGAACGTATGGGCGAATCCAGATATGAATAGAGAGTGTTAGTTGGGAGACCGGACGGAAAAAGACCTTTGTGGAGTTCGAGACGTTTATGGGAGGATAATATTAAAATGGCTTTGTCGGACGTGGAATATGATAGAGACTTGATTAATCTTGCTCAGGATAGGGACCGATGCCGGCAATGAACCTGCGGGTTCCTTAAAAGTCATTAGTAAGTATTATTATTATTATTATTATTATTATTATTATTTATAATTTCATATGCAAATAAACTGTAGGATTATTTAGGGCTATCATTTAATTGATAGTAGTCATACCGAAGGATTAGTAATTTCGACACGTTCAGCAGAAATATAATAAATGATTTCTTCTGGAGAAGATATTTCAGACGATAATAAAAGGGCTGTTAATCATTCTTTCAGTTCTGGTTTATGAAACGTTTCACGTCACTATTACCTCATCTAACGCAGAAAGCATGCCACGAATGTTGCAGTCCAGTAAGATACAGTACAAATAAATTTTTCTATTGGCTACCCCTGAAAACATCCCACTTATCCGGCAGCCTCTCTTCTCTGATCTCCCATTGTACACTACAGTTCACCACTTTTGTCCATTGCACGACAAAGAAGTTTTCTTCAGTTTGTTAGTTCGTGTCATTTTGTCTTTCCACAGTTCTATTCCTATTGTTTGGTCTCTTTCACTTATTCTGTAGGATTATCGTTTCCAATCCAATATCATAACAGCGCCTTCCATTGTATTAGACAATATTACAGCGTTTCTATCTTATACTCTTCCATTCGCTTTATTCTCATTTATCCTTTTTTATTGTGTATGATTATTTTTATTGGCTTCTCAACTTAATCCACAACGCCGATTCTTTATTCTAGACATCATGTTAGAAGAATACATTAATTCTCTTCACACAGCCTCAGAAAAATAAAGCATACATGTATTAAAATAAATTCAATTTCGCCTAAAATTCCTTTATATGTGTTCCATATGTCACCGTATATCGTTATGCAAAAGAATACAGACTGTTACATTGAAACCGTAAAAATGCTGTTCCCATTGCTAGAATTATTCGTGCGATAACGGATTCAAGGAAGTATGAAATTTCCCTGCAAAAGGTAAAACTCCACTAATTTTATTTTCCCTATTATACAGGGCTTTCATTTCAAAACTTCCCAGTCTAAATAACTAATTATTTAAATTGAGTTCAGTTTAAACAAAAAACACGTCAATTTAGATATTGAGAGGGAAGTCTGAAACCAGACTTAATTTCATTTTATATTTCTCCTCCCACCCCTCAGCCGCCCCCACTTTGGAATTTGAAATAGCACCCCTTTATTTTTATATTTATATATGAAAGAGCATTCATTTGTTTTCGCATCTTTTGCTTTCTATCGTCGCCTGGTAGCCTGTACTTTTGTTATTATCACTTGATTGTAAGATGAAAACACAGCTTATTTTGTGTATTTTCCTAAATTTAATCAATAAGGATGATTTATGTTCTCTCTTGAAGAGTATACATCATAAAAATGTCGACCTGTTTTTGTCGAGTTAGTAAAGCGCTGGCCTTCTATGTCCAAGGTTGCGGTTTCGATCCCGGGCCAGGTCGATAGCTTTTAATTGTGCTTAAATGCGACAGGCTCATGTCAGTAGATTTACTGGCAAGTAAAAGAACTCCTGCGGGACAAAATTCCGGCACATCCGGCGATGCTGATATAACCTCTGCAGTTGCGAGCGTCGTTAAACAAAACATAACATTAACATTAACATCATAAAAAATAATTATTTAATACACAAACACAACTAGTACATGAAATGCTGAATAAGAATTTGTACGAGGCGCGTCCATAAAGTAACTGACGATCAATTATGTGTTATGCATTCAAAAACTCTATCACTTCATGCGGCGGGAGCTGGAATAGGAACGTCCATCTTCACCCAATGCAACGAAGCTACTGAGAGCACTCGGGAAGTTCCGCTAGCTTATGCGCCATGCCAGGACATTACTCTATCACGTACACGCAGTCTCTTCGCGCAACATATGGTTTGCTAGCTGTGGGACGAGTGGGAAAGTTACTTATGGACGCGCCTCATAGCTTTATCCTCTTCAGCTCTAATCAACAATAACAACAGTCCAGGTTGCCAGGCGACGATAGAATACAAAAGATGAGAAAACAATTGAATACTCTTTAATATTTAAGTATAAAAATATAGGAGTATCATTTGAAATTTCAAAGTCGTGATGGCTGGAGGGTGGGGAGTGAAATCTAAAATGCAATTGAGACTGGTTCACAGACTTTCCCCTCAGTACTTAAATTGATGTGTTTTTGTTTAAATTGATTTCAATCAAAACAATTACTTGTTGAGACTGTGAAATTTTGAAATGAAAGCATTGTGTATGGTTTTGTTAAATTTCCGCGTGTTTTTTTTTTAAACAGGAAGTCGATTTCAAAAGAGCCTTGTTATTTATTAAAATTACAGAGTCCTCTATATTTGATGCCATGGGACGTACAGAAACGTTGCCACGAACAGTACGGCTCCCGGACGTCACGGAGTTCAAGGGCGTTTGTCGGGTGTTGCAGGTTTGCAGTTCAACTCATCCTGTTTTGGGCTACTGAATTGATTACTTATTCGTGCGTTATGTAATGCAAGTTATTATTGGTAGACGTCAAATATGTATTTTAGTGGAAGGAAGACACTGTGAATGTCTCTTGTGATATAGTTAAGGTGCACATGTATGTATTCATTTTTAAATAGTTTATAAATATTTTCCCCATTAAACAGGTTTTATACATTAACGTCATTACCGTAGAAACGGCGGGCAATTTCGATGTAACTGTGCGAGATGTATATGAGAAAATTTTGTTGAACTGTTGGTGTGAGGAGGGCATCAAATATGGTGGAACTTGTACAGTATCACATATCATTTAGTCGGTGAAAGTTTATCCTAAAACATTTGAGCTAATGTATATAAATATCCTTCGAAGAGGTGGAAAAATTCAAATATCTTAGAGCAACAGTAACAAAAGACACTCGGCAGGAAATTAAACGCAGAATAAATATGGGAAATGCGTGTTATTGTTAGGTTTAGAAGCTTTTGTCATCCAGTCTGCTCTCAAAAAAGCTGAAAATTAGAATTTATAAAACATTTATATTGCTGGTTGTTCTGTAGGTTTGTGAAACTTGAACTCTCACTTAGAGAGAGCAACAGAGATTAAAGGTGTTTGGGAATAAGGTTCTAAGGAAAATATTTGGGGCTAAGAGGGATCAAGTTACAAGAGAATGGAGAAAGTTACACAACGCATAACTTCACGCATTGTATCCTTCACCTGACATAATTAGGAACATTAAATCCAGACGTTTGAGATGAGCAAGACATGTAGCACGTATGGGAGAATTCAGAAATGCATATAGAGTGTTAGTTAGGAGGCCGGAGGGAAAAAGACCTTTGGGGTGTCCGAGACGTAGAAGGGAGAATAGGGGAGAGTCGGGTAGTATCGGACATCGGGTAATATCGGACAGTGCGTTTCTTTCATCTACCACCATATGACAGTACCTGAATGACATGTTACGTTTCTCTATGCGACATCACAGAAACGTAACCATGTCAATCAGGTACTATCATTGTGTGGTAGATGAAAGAAACACACTGTCCGATATTATCCGATATCCGATACTACCCGACTCTCCCCTAATATTAAAATGGATTTTATGGATGTGGGATATGATGATAGGGACTGGATTAATCTTGCTCATGGTAGGGACCGATGGCGGGCTTATGTGAGGGCGGTAATGAACCTCCAGGTTCTTTAAAATCCAGAAGTAAGTGACTGAGAAGTACAAGATAAGTTGATACTGGGTGTCTTAATCTCTTGGTGTAACTGGGTTGATTATTATAATAATTATTGCGCTATTTTTGGGTTGTATGTGAAATATGACACTAACACTAGAGCTGATACATGCAACTCGGTCCCGACCGGAGACGCAAGGGACGCTTTTATTAGAATATGCTTGTCTCAAAGATTAAACCATGCATGTCTCAGTTAAAAAATAGGTTGCAGCCGCCAAATTACTCTTCAAGGAACGACCACTCATATAAATTGAGGGAAAGAAGGCAGGGGACGGACACTGCAAAGTTTTCTGTTCTCAACCGTACTATCAGGGACTGGAATGCTTTACCTGCAGACTTACTAAAGGCTTTACTAACAACCAAAAATGCACTTAAAAATAGGCTTAAGGACCTTACTAATAGATGGTAATTATACACAGTATTTAAAGGGTGTAAATGATATGTTGTTATTGAAGTGTTGTATCAGTGAAGAATTATGTTGTGTCAGTGAAGTGTGTTGTATCAGTGAAGAAGTATGTCGTGTCAGTGAAGTGTGCTGTGTAAGTGAAACGTGTTCCTGTCAGTGAAGCTTTATAGTTTATAGTGGCAGTGCAAAGTATTTGAACAGTGAAATGTTTTTGAAGTGTTAGTGAAATCAGGATAGAATCAGTGAAATGTGTCGTAGTTCCAGTGCAGTGAGTGAGTTGACAGCGAAATGAGTGTAATGTTGAAAGGTACTTGTGCAGATATGAACATATCATACTCGTGGGTTTTAGTTCGATCTTAGTTTTAAGATCAAATTAGAATATTTCAAATGTTATTTTAAGTGATCGTTTCATTTAATTTAGTATATTCCCTGTTGTTGTTGTTATTATTATTATTATTATTATTAGTATTAATTATTAGTAATATTATTAATTGTATTTTTAATGAATAAGTTTATTATTGTCATTATTGAGTGTAATTAGTTACCACTGCCACCGGGTATATACCCATTGCAGTGTGAATAAATACATACATAAATACATTATGTGCAGTAGTATTAATAAATGTTATCCGATAGTTATATTATTTATTTACGTAGAAATATCGGAAATGACTGGACTCTGAGGTTCCATTAATCTCATTGATACCTCCTTGGAGGGAGTATTAATAATTTTATGGGTAATGGATACTTAGGAAAATAAATCGTTGTAAGTCTCTCCATTTTGTGGAATATAAGGTACAGACTCGCAGTGGAGAGGCTAATCCAGTAGCACCCGATAAGCCGGCGCTGTGTGAACCCGGCTTAGGGTTGGATCAGGCAGAAGGGAAGCGGGTTGCCGGGGAGACCGCTAATGAGTGGTATCTGTTTTATCATTAGCGATAAAGTCTACGACATATATAAGATGTAATTGGTCGGGCACCACGGCTGTTGAAACGGTTATTGAACGTGTCCACGTGAGGATTTCCACCCAGGAGAGCGGCATAATGAGAGCAGCGGCTCTGGGCAGTCCTGTGCAAACTGCAGATCCGGGGTTCTGATTTACATCCTGGAAAACACACGTATGATTATCTGCATTGTTTTAATTTCTTTTGATGATTAAACAGAAGTAATACGGGTTACATCAGCTGCTTGTCTATACGGATGACGTGAATATGTTAGGAGAAAACCCACAAACGATTAGGAAAAACACGGAAATTTTACTGGAAGCAAGTAAAGAGATAGGTTTCGAAGTAAATCCTGAAAAGACAAAGTAAATGATTATGTCTCGTGACGAGAATATTGTACGAAATGGAAATATAAACATTGGAAATTTATCTTTTGAAGAGGTGGAGAAGTTCAAATATCTGGGAGCAACAGTAACAAATATAAATGATACTCGGGAGGAAATTAAGCACAGAATAAATATGGGAAATGCCTGTTATTATTCGGTTGAGAAACTTTTATCATCCAGTCTGCTGTCGAAAAATCTGAAAGTTAGAATTTATAAAACGGTTATATAACCGGTTGTTCTTTACGGTTGTGTAACTTGGACTCTCACTTAGAGAGAGGAACGGAGATTAATGGTGTTTGAGAATAAGTTGTTTAGGAAAATATTTGGGGCTAAGATGGATAAAGTTACAGGAGAATGGAGAAAGTCACACAACACAGAACTGCACGCATTGTATTCTTCACCTGACATAATTATAAACATTAAATCCAGGCGTTTGAGATGGGCAGGGCATGTAGCAGGTATGGGCGAATACAGAAACGCATATAGAGTGTTAGTTGTGAGGCCGGAGGGAAAAAGATCTTTAGGGAGGCCGAGACGTAGATGGGAGGATAATATTAAATAGATTTGAGGGAGGTGGTTTATGATGATTGAGAATGGATTGATCTTGCTCAGGATAGGGTCCAATGGCAGGCTTATGTGAGGGCGGCAATGAACCTCCGGGTTCCTTAAAAGCCAGTAAGTAAGTAAACAGAAGTAATATCTGTAAGAAAATCTGTATCAAGCCAATGGCTTACTGTTTTGACCTAAACACCTTAATAAATTCAACAACGATAGAAACACGTTCAATATTTTATCAGACTTTAGCATTTATTTTCATTTAAATTCTAGTTACTTATATAACAACACTGTAGCAACCATTGTGTTATTTTTCGTTAATGAAATTGGTGATAATGGGATGGTATTTCTTAAGTTTGTAGCCATTCTAGAAAAAGTGCGCATGAGAGGTAAAAATTAGTTCAATTATTTTTTTCTTTCTTTATTATACCAAATGTTCCTTTTAAATCTAAATTCTTTGAGTTATGAATATGCAGAAATCTTGTTTAAAAAGCATACATATGACTCAAATTCAGACGATGTTAGTAATCTGGCCATAATTTGTACAGTTGTTCTTGTAGTTGTATTGCATTTCTAATGGTGTGAAAAAGAAGGCCTGATGGCCTTACCTTCATATGAATGAATGAATGAATATATGAATAAATGAAAAAATTAAGAAATAAACAAGGAAATGAATAAGGAAATAAGATAATAAATAAGATAACCACATACTAAATAACAAAAATAGTTATAAATAAGGAAATAATGTAATAAATAAGATAATTACGTACTAAATAAAAATATCCTACTTATAAACAAGGAACTGATGTAATAAATAATAAAATAAAGTGGTATATAAAGAAATAAGGTAATAAATAAGATATTACGTACTAAATAAAAATATCCTACTTATAAACAAGGAACTAATATAATAAATAATAAAATAAAGTGGTATATAAAGAAATGAGGCAATAAATAAAGAAATAAGGTAATAAATAAAATATTTACGTACTAAATAAAAAATATCCTACTTATAAACAAGGAACTAATGTAATAAATAATAAAATAAAGTGGTATATAAAGAAATAAAGCAATAAATAAAGAAATAAGGTAATAAATAAGATATTACGTACTAAATAAAAATATCCTACTTATAAACCAGGAACTAATGTAATAAATAATAAAATAAAGTGGTATATAAAGAAATAAAGCAATAAATAAAGAAATAAGGTAATAAATAAGATATTACGTACTAAATAAAAAATATCCTACTTATAAACAAGGAACTAATGTAATAAATAATAAAATAAAGTGGTATATAAAGAAATAAAGCAATAAATAAAGAAATAAGGTAATAAATAAGATATTACGTACTAAATAAAAATATCCTACTTATAAACAAGGAACTAATGTAATAAATAAGAAAATAAAGTGGTATATAAAGAAATAAAGCAATAAATAAAGAAATAAGGTAATAAATAAGATATTACGTACTAAATAAAGATATCCTACTTATAAACAAGGAACTAATGTAACAAATAATAAAATAAATTGGTATATAAAGAAATAAAGCAATAAATAAAGAAATAAGGTAATAAATAAGATATTACGTACTAAATAAAAAATATCCTACTTATAAACAAGGAACTAATGTAATAAATAATAAAATAAAGTGGTATATAAAGAAATAAAGCAATAAATAAAGAAATAAGGTAATAAATAAGATATTACGTACTAAATAAAAAATATCCTACTTATAAACAAGGAACTAATGTAATAAATAATAAAATAAAGTGGTATATAAAGAAATAAAGCAATAAATAAAGAAATAAGGTAATAAATAAGATATTACGTACTAAATAAAAAATATCCTACTTATAAACAAGGCACTAATGTAATAAATAATAAAATAAAGTGGTATATAAAGAAATAAGGCAATAAATAAAGAAATAAGGTAATAAATAAGATATTACGTACTAAATAAAAATATCCTACTTATAAACAAGGAACTAATGTAATAAATAATAAAATAAAGTGGTATATAAAGAAATAAGGCAATAAATAAAGAAATAAGGTAATAAATAAAATATTTACATACTAAATAAAAAATATCCTACTTATAAACAAGGAACTAATGTAATAAATAATAAAATAAAGTGGTATATAAAGAAATAAGGCAATAAATAAAGAAATAATGTAATAAATAAGATATTACTTACTAAATAAAAATATCCTACTTATAAACAAGGAACTAATGTAATAAATAATAAAATAAAGTGGTATATAAAGGAATAGGGCAATAAATAAAGAAATAAGGTAATAAATAAGATATTTACGTACTAAATAAAAATATCCTTCTTATAAACAAGGAACTAATGTAATAAATAATAAAATAAAGTGGTATATAAAGAAATAAAGCAATAAATAAAGAAATAAGGTAATAAATAAGATATTACGTACTAAATAAAAATATCCTACTTATAAACAAGGAACTAATGTAATAAATAATAAAATAAAGTGGTATATAAAGGAATAAAGCAATAAATAAAGAAATAAGGTAATAAATAAGATATTACGTACTAAATAAAAATATCCTACTTATAAACAAAGAACTAATGTAATAAATAAAAAAATAAAGTGGTATATAAAGGAATAAGGCAATAAATAAAGAAATAAGGTAATAAATAAGATATTTACGTACTAAATAAAAATATCCTACTTATAAACAAGGAACTAATGTAATAAATAATAAAATAAAGTGGTATATAAAGAAATAAAGCAATAAATAAAGAAATAAGGTAATAAATAAGATATTACGTACTAAATAAAAATATCCTACTTATAAACAAGGAACTAATGTAATAAATAATACAATAAAGTGGTATATAAAAGAATGAGGCAATAAATAAAGAAATAAGGTAATAAATAAGATATTTACGTACTAAATAAAAATATCCTTCTTATAAACAAGGAACTAATGTAATAAATAATAAAATAAAGTGGTATATAAAGGAATAAGGCAATAAATAAAGAAATAAGGTAATAAATAAGATAATTACGTACTAAATAAAGATATCCTACTTATAAACAAGGAACTAATGTAATAAATAAGAAAATAAAGTGGTATATAAAGGAATAGGGCAATAAATAAAGAAATAAGGTAATAAATAAGATAATTACGTACTAAATAAAGATATCCTACTTATAAACAAGGAACTAATATAATAAACAAGACAATTAGACAGAATATAAAGAAATAAGACAAAAAATAAGAAAAGAAGGTAATAAATAAGTAAATAAGGCAGGATTTAAAGAAATAAGGCAATAAAGAAAGAAATAAAGCAGTGAATAAGAAAAGAAGGTAATAAATAAGGGAATAAGGCAGGATATAAAGAAATAAGGCAATAAATAGGAAAAAAGACAATAAGTAAGGAACTATGTTAACAAATATGAAAAGAAACGGCGAGTAAGTTGATTAAATAAGAAAATAAGTTAATAAATAAGAATGTAAGCTAATAGATAAGAAAATAAATTATTAAAAAAGAGAAGAAAATAATTTGATTAAATACGAAAATAAGTTAGTAAAGAAGGAAATGTGGTAATAAATAAAAAAATTAGTAAGAAAGAGGGAAATAAGGTAGTAAACAAGAAAATGAAAGTTTCAGAACCATAGTGGGCCAAGCGCCATTTACTAAAGACGTAGAAAACAAGGGTTACAATTAATTTATTACCATAATTCGATGGAAACATATGAAAGTAATATAAAGTATACACATTAAAATTAATGATATGTCAATCTTCATTAAACTATGGTTGCATGTAATAACAATTAAGAAACTTGTTAAAGGAATTGTCATTGCTCCAAATGAGTAGTCTCTGAATCAAAATGATCGCGTTCTAATTTTTTAAATACAATTTAAATTAAGTAATATATTAAACGATTTATTCTTCTATCAAACACGAATGTTCCTTGGATCGGATGTCCTATTTTAATTATGTAATTACTTTATATTTATTTCTAACTGGTGCATCGGAGCGCACGGGTACGGCTAGTAAATAAATGAATAAATAAATAAATAAATAAAAACATTCTTTTAATTTGGAGAATCAGTATATCAATAGGACACGCAGTGGGACTATTTGTCTTTATGCAACTTGATATCCATACCCGTATACAAACAATGCATTTGATGAAATTATGAGAGCCTTATGAAGCGGATACTATTTCGATTGATACCGTGCGCGCCAGCATGCTGAATAAAAAATGAAACACGGTTGAAATGTGATTCAGTATGAAGTGTATTGGACTCCAATGCTGACACAAACAATAGTCGCGGATGGTGTTTATTTTGTAGTTCTGGTGGTGTTCGTGATTTTGGTCCTGTTGACGATAAATTGAGATTATACGAATTGGATGCTTTGTACGTCTTTGTAATCCAATTTTTGTTTATTAAAACGGCTAATGCATTGCCCAATGAACAAGAAGTTATGGTTGAAATTTCAGAAAGTGTGAGACATAAAAATTTGTAGTGTTGCGAGAGTACTGTAACAGATATTCAAATGTATTCATATTCATGCTGTTGCATTATCACTCTCTTATGAGTGAATGTCTTCTGTGCAGGACAGCATTTTATGTCACCGTAGGTTTTTATAATATTTGACCAGCTACATAAACTGAAAACAAATTTAAAAACTTCGTCAGCGAATTAATGTGAGTTTGAAATGTTTTATTCAAATGCAATTAGGCAAAATCATAATAATCAGAGGATATTTTAAGATTTCCTTTTCACTTCCAATAATCGTCTTCTATTCAATCCCAGATAGTCCGCAATATACTAGTTTTCTATATTTGCTCCCTAGTCTACTACTTTGATTAATTAAAATGTGTCTCAGTGAAACATACAGCAGAGTCCGTATAGGTCAGTTTCTATCTGATGCTTTTCCAATTCACTGAGGGCTAAAGCAGGGAGATGCACTATCACCTTTACTTTTTAACTTCGCTCTAGAATATGCCATTAGGAAAGTTCAGGATAACAGGCAGGGTTTGGAATTGAACGGGTTACATCAGCCTCTTGTCTATGCGGATGACGTGAATATGTTAGGAGAAAATACACGGAAATATTACTTGAAGCAAGTAAAGCGATCGGTTTGGAAGTAAATCCCGAAAAGACAAAGTATATGATTATGTCTCGTGACCAGAGTATTGTACGAAATGGAAATATAAAAATTGGAGATTTATCCTTCGAAGAGGTGGAAAAATTCAAATATCTTGGAGCAACAGTAGCAAATATAAATAACACTCGGGAGGAAATTAAACGCAGAATAAATATGGGAAATGCGTGTTATTATTCGGTTGAGCAGCTTTTGTCATCTAGTCTGCTGTCAAAAAATTTGAAAGTTACAATTTATAAAACAGTTATATTACCGGTTGTTCTGTATGGTTGTGAAACTTGGACTCTCACTTGGAGAGAGGAACAGAGATTAAGGGTTTTTGAGACTAAGGTTCTTAGAAAAATACTTGGGGCTAAGAGGGATGAAGTTACAGGAGAATGGAGAAAGTTACACAACGCAGAGCTGCACACATTGTATTCTTCACCTGACATAATTAGGAACATTAAATCCAGACGTTTGAGATGGACAGGGCATGTAGCACGTACGGGCGAATCCAGAAATGCATAAATAGTGTTAGTTTGGAGGCCGGAGAGAAAAATACCTTTAGGGAGGCCGAGACGAAGAGGGAAGGATAATATTAAAATGGATTTGAGTGAGGTGGAATATGATGATAGAGACTGGATTAATCTTGCACAGGATAGGGACCGCTGGCGGGCTTATGTGAGAGCGGCAATGAACCTTCGGGTTCCTTAAAAGCCATTTGTAAGTAAGTAAGTAAGACTACCTATATTGTGTTCCTTTGTTTGACATTAAAGGTCCCTATGTTTAAGTCGAGTTTGGGAAGTGACACAGAAAAGTTATTTTCTACACGACTCGTAAAATACGCGTAAAAAGTTGTAATTAGTGTCATAAATGTAAAAAACGATAAACTGAAAACTTGCAGTAATACATTAAATAAAAAAGAGTTAAGTTATTGTAGTGTATTCAAGCCCTTGATATTAATACTCTATTTCTTATATAATTTGAAAACATAGGAGAAACCTGGGGCAAAGCGGATAAGCTAAGAATAAATAATGCCACAGGCTATATTTTGGTGCTCCCGAAATAAAAACTTCATGATTTTGGTTGTGACACATGTTGTCCACATATCTACAAATAGCAATTCGTTTCTCGTACCTACGGAGAGTGATATGATTTGAGAAAGAAAATATAGTTAATTATTCGCTTTGCCCGGGTACACGGCCAAAGCAAATAATTAACCCGGGCAAAGTGAATATCCCTATAACATTTTCACCTTTCTATTTAATTTCTATTCACTGATAATAAAAATAAATCAACACATAAACACGATGTTAATGAGTGTAATTGATGTATTGAATATTTCGTCAATCTCTGAAGATGTCGACATCGCAGATGTGGTTGATTCTGAGTGAGCATTAACTGTTTCTTCAGCCGCTGAAGAAGCTGGCACCGCAGAATTTGTTAAATCTGAGCCAGCTGTCTTTTCTCTGATTTCTGTCTCAAGTGGGCGATCTGTAAATTCATCTGGAACAAACTCTTCATCAACAAACACATTATGGTTGTATGGCCAGATAGCAGAACCACTGATTGGAAGCTTTTATTTCTTCAATTGCTTTCTTCATGTCTTCTTCCGACCATTTGGCTTGCTCCGTCTTCCTCTTGAAAAGTAAACCATCTGTAAACACATTACGACCTTTTTAAGTAAAAATTAAGATCAGTGTTGCTGATTTATAATTTAGTTAGTGTGACTTAATGCCTTCACTATGTAAAATGATCTAACACGCATTATTACAATAGACAAATATACACAAAAATACAGCTGACACTTATATAGTGGATAAGTTATCCACTTTGCCCTATTCACTTTGCTCGCAGACGCCACTTCGCTTTTCATTTAAGGTTATACAAACATAAACGTCAATAACCTTCTTCGTAAGTACGGCATTTTAGAACTAATTCTATCGCCTATATATTACTATCACATAACAAAGAGTTTCTGCAGTACTGTATGTTGTACATATGTTTCTCTTACCTTGAAATATTTTACGAAAACAGTCTATTTTCTTTAAACACACTCTGACTTCTTCTCTTACTAGCTAGAATGACGATAAGTCAGTTCCTGCAGCAAAATCTGGTAGGGATTCTTCCCCAACATAGCAGAAAGCGCTACCTGTTGGCGTTTCTAAGAAATTGGCATTATTCTCTTTGCCCGGATTATTCGTTTTGCCCGTGTCTCCCCTACGCCTACACCAAAGTGTTCTTCCCATGTTCCTTTGCAACTCGCCGCGCAGAAAAAATGTTAAAGATGTCAGAGAGCCGATAACAATGTTATGGTTACCAAATGATTTAACTGTAGAATTCTTTTGTTTTTTCATACTCTGATAAAACTGGTTTGAAAAATATTAATATTAAGCATTTTTATATTTTTAATAGATATTTAAGTTTTAATAAGTCTTGTTGTTTTACTTTGTAATTTTTGTCCAATTGTGAGTTCATTTTCTTAAAAAAATTTTAGAAATTTAGAGCTTGCATTTTCTGATAATATTTGTGGTCGTTCACGTATAGTAATGGCAAAAAAACCGGATCGACGGAATAATCAAAGTCCCCGAAATGAGCCACTGCGCATGCCACGCCCGCATTCACAAGATAGCGAGTAATCTATTGAAATTGTTGTAGTTTCGACTGTTGAGGTAGCTCATTTCGAAAGCCATTATAAAATATGCTGGTAAATTCATGTTCTGTGAATAATAAGTGAATTAAGTAGTAAAATATCGCTGAAATCGAAACGTACTGGGAGTAAATTTGAATAAGGAACAAAAAAATTTCCTTCCCAGGCAGGATTCGAACCACGAATGTCTCAGTTACCAGTCTATCGTGCTGTTACTGTGAACAAGGCTCTGAAATCAGCTAAAAAGGTCGATCCGTTTTTTTTTTTCCACTACTGTAAATATACCCTTAAGGTGACGTTTCATGCATACGCAGCCAAAATGGTCAACAACAAAATGGCAACGGTCCATTGAAATCTACGGTTCATCGATGGCTACTCTCTCCTATTCTTTCAAAATGTGCAATATCCTTCGAAATATGTAAAATGCGTAATATATGCCAAGATATTTATTACGCAAAAAAAAATGTAACAATATGAAACTTAAAACTTCGGAATATTGATCCCTTTGGTGTTATTGTGTTATTCACCGATATTTTAGCTTTTCTTATAGCTATATATATAGGATCAGAAGATGTAAGATGGTGTCGTCTTCCACAAAAAGGCAAAGGAGTGGTAACTTACAATGAAGATCCAAAAAACAAATCTTGGATTAGTAATAGAAGAGGAATATCATCCTCAGAGTGGACCAATGCCATAAAGATGTCCACAAACATCGCAGCAGTACGATCGGTGCCAGGTCGTTCCTTTCAAGATCAAAACTGACGTCATCCAGGATACAGCGAAGTAGAAACCCTTGGACATATGTTGGGTTATTGCCCTAAAGGAGAACTACTGAGGAACAATCGCCACCATAAAGTGAGAAGATCCATTGCTACTACTCTTCGGAAGGCAAAGTGGGAGGTTTACGAAGAAGTGCACTGCTTGGCTGAAAATGGGTCAACCAGAAGAGCAGACATTATAGCCATCGATCGCCGGAATCAAAGAAGCCTCATTCTTGACCCCACTGTGCGTTTTGAGAAGGATAATCAACAAGCCAATAACGTTAACGATGAAAAGAAGTCTATTTACAACCCATGTATTCCTCACTTCAGTGAGAGATACAAAATTAATATTAATACATGGGAAGTGAAAGAACTTCTTTTTGGCGCTAGAAGAACTTAATTTAAGTTAACCAGAACCATTCCCCTTTCTCTTAAATTTTCTAATGAGGACATTAACAAAATTTGCATATGGTATTGAGAGATTCATTATCCATTTTACACAATCACTTGTATAATACTATCCAATATTTTTCACTTCATTTCATTACTCTTCAATGTATTTTCATCTCATGTTTCTCCTAAATCAAATTGTGCTTTATTTTTTAATTTTTCATTGTTCCGTATTCTCTCCGCAATCGTATTGTATTTTTAATTTAACCTCTGCGTTGCATTCTGGATCCTAGTGGTCAGCCGTAGATTTCGGCCAGATGTCTCAAATTGTGGAATTTGTTGTGTTGCATAAAATCCGGACTCTAGTGGCAAAAGTGAAATGAGTTTGTTTTACCTATATTTTGACAATTTTCACTCTATCTCAGATGATTGTTATTTATTTACTCATATCAGAATGTCAATTACATTTTTGTATCACCGCTTTGTTTAAGATGCAGTAAGCAAGGTACTGTACGAATATATTCGCATGTAAGCATTCGTGCTCTGTACAGCAGTATAATCTTTTACTACTTCTTTAGAGAAAGAAATATTAGCATCGTAATGTTTTAACATAAAAACTTCCAAGCATACGATATAAGTCGATAAGACGGAATATAAAAGTCGATGTTATCTCGAACATTGTTTCGCGTGAAAAGTCAGTTATCAAAATCACGACCTTACAACTACTGCTGTAACTTAAGCAAAGGAAGGTTTGTTCCTTGTGAAATGTTTTCAGACGAAATAAAAATCATATTACTGCATGAGGTGTGAGATAAAAACAATAAACTTGGTAAGTCGGTTATTACAGCACAGAAGAAAGAAATTTTCTCTTCTTAGTACTTAAAACAGTTGAATGATAAGACGTAATATTGATTTTCGTGATCTTGGAAGAGTCTCAAATGTATAGTTTTACTGATGTCGTTTTATCACAGGAAAGCAGACTGGGTACTGCAACCAATATGGTTCATTGTATCTGCTCTTCCTCCTTGGAGAGAGGTTTGAGAGAATAGAGCTTTCGAAGTTGAATAAGGTGCTCGAGGTTGAAGACAGAAATTTGATTGGAACAATTAATTTAAGCCCGCACATTCTGAGATTCAGAAATGGTCCTGAAATATTCCTGTATATTTATAAATGTGAAAATAAATATTCTTTAATCGCATATTTTGTTAGTATCATTTAAATTAATCATATCTCAATGTCATTTAGATTAAAATGTGTTCATGTTTCTACTAGAATTAGTATTGTCAGAATAACTTAAAATATAAAAGTATATATTTTTCAGTGCCTTGTTTTTTCTCTACATTTAAAGCCTGCTCTTTTAACGAAACGCGGTCTTCTTTATACATAACCCGGAAATTAATGTCTGTCATTGTTTAAAATTTTCCATAATTAATATTTATTTATTTATTTACTTATGTACTTACTCACTCACTCACTCACTGACACTCACTCACTTATTTATTTACTTACTCACTCACTCATTTATTTATTTACTTAATCACTTATTTACTTAAACACTCACTAACTCAATCACTTATTTACTTACTTACTTACTCACTCACTCATTTATTAACTTACTTACTCACTCACTCACTTATTTACTTACTCACTCACTCACTTATTTACTTACTCACTCACTCAATCACTTATTTACTTACTTACTCACTCACTTACTTATTTACTTACTCACTCACTCACTTATTTACTTACTCACTCACTCACTCATTTATTTATTTACGTACTTACTCACTTATTTACTTACTCACGCACTCACTCACTTATTTATTTATTTACTTATTTACTTACTTACTCACTCACTCACTTATTTAGTTACTTAATCACTCACGCACTCACTCACTTATTTATTTATTTATTTATTTATTTATTTATTTATTTATTTATTTATTTATTTATTTATTTATTTATTTATTTATTTATTTATTTATTTACTTACTTATTTACTTATTTACTTACTCACTCACTTATTCACTCACGCACTCACTCACTCACTTATTTACTTACTTATTCACTCACGCACTCACTCACTCATTCAGTAATTTATTTATTTTTTTACTTATTTACTTACTTACTCGCTCGCTCGCTCACTCACACTCACTCACTCACTCATTTATTTATTTGTTTACTTATTTACTTATTCACTTACTCGCTCACTCACACTCACTCATTTATTTATTTATTTATTTATTTATTTATTTATTTAATCACTTATTTACTTACTAACTTTGTTATTTATTTATTTTATTAATTATTTAACTAGCTAGCTAGCGAGTACAAATTAAATTTATAAAACAAAATTGTTTCTAGCCACTACCGTATGGTGTGGTCTTAGCCAATAACATAACATAAAATTTACAAGGACAGTTTACTAAATACAGTAAGTAACTTAATTCAAACCAATAAATACAACACAAGAGCAAGAATAAAGAAGAAAGAGAAAAAGAGAGAAAAATACACATTTAATATAAATTTAATATAAATATTGGATCGATATTTTCAATTTATTATTGTTATTCTTATTATTGTTTGTTGTTGTTTAGTCAACTGTCCAAACACAGGTCTAAATTTCACAAGTGATACCAAGACAGAACACTTATGAGGCAACTCCGAGGAGAAAATGGGGATTGCTAGTTCTTTTCGCCCCCCCCCCCCATTGCATACATCACCGACTAGCTACGTATTACACTAGTCAGACTTCAGAAGCATAGAAACAATTGTTTTTCGTGTGACACATATCGTCAAGTGAGACAGATATATAGCTAGCGTTCAGAAAGCAATATATCCTTGTTAACAGGATTTTCAAGAAGAGAGAATAATTGATAAAACTTATATACAACAATTTGTAACCTGTTTTCTGAGCTCTTCATGTTTTTAAGGTGTATAAAAAGTAATAATGAACATAAAATATTCCATATATTTGTGGGTCCTCTTTGCATTTATAGTTTGGAATTGAACTACTACAGTAGGAAATAGATGTAATCTTGAACACAACAGTACAAAACCATGGAGAATTTAAATCAGGATGAATTTCCAATGTAGTAGGTTTCTAATCTATCACCAGAAACTAATTGATATATATTATAGACCTCATTACTGTCGGGCAAAATCCAAGGAATAGTAATATACGTTACAAGAGCGGTATGTTGATGTTTTCATGTTCGAGGAAAAGATTGAAAATGAGAAACGTAGTTGAGCTCGTGTATCGTACATTATTTTGTGCGAAGATCGTTTATTACATACCTAAAAGACGAATTCCTAATTAGTTGCAATGAAATCTCCGTGTTGGTTTCTGTTTAATGACGGTAACTTCGGAAAACCAAAATATCTTTCTTCAACATTGTTGCTATAAAATGTTTTCTGTGTTTACTGTACTCCAGCAGGCCGTAATATACGTCTGTCTTTTTTTTTCCCCCAGTCTATAAATGCGAACTTAAAACAAACGGTAAGGTTATGTAATGATTTATTTTTTAATTTTAATATTTTAACAATATTATTTATATAACATATTGCAGTAATAACATCGGCATCTGGAATCTTGTTGCTTCCTTAATGTTACTTGTATCGGGAATGCAATAAGTTTCGTGGAGTTGTAGACTTTACTTAATTTTTGCAAATATTTAAAAACAATAATTAACATTGCAGTTTAGGTGACATTGCAGTGGTGAGTTTCAAATTTATAATTATTACTATGTTAAACGTCTCTAAAAATAATATGTTAAAAGAATAAAGCAGTAAAATTAATGTGGCGCTTAAGCGGTAAGAAGAGGGAAATTGTTATGTGTGTTAGGTTGAGAATACTGAATGTGGTATTTCACACTTACCGCGTATTGGTTCTGTGCGGAAAACAAGCAAATACGCACGATCTCGCACAAAGGTTTTTGTAAAAGAACTACCGGTACTCAACTTCCATCATGATACAAGAAAATGAAAATAAGTGTGCTGAAAAATAAGAATAAGACTAATGTTTCTATGGTAACAGAAAAGAAAAACACACTGAAATAGCCGCATTATTATCATTATTATTATTATTATTATTATTATTATTATTATTATTATTATTATTATTCACTTTTGTTGACGTCGTACAAAATTTTGTCCAATATTCTTTTGAGGAGATTAACTCCGTACGTAGATGAAATTATTGGGGATCATCAGTGCGGTTTTCGGCGTAATAGATCGACTATTGATCAGATTTTTTGTATTCGGCAGATAATGGAGAAAAAATGGGAGTATAAGGGTACAGTACATCAGTTATTCATAGATTTCAAAAAGGCTTATGACTCGGTTAAGAGGGAAGTATTATATGATATTCTTATTGAATTTGGTATTCCCAAGAAACTAGTTCGATTAATTAAAATGTGTCTCAGTGAAACATACAGCAGAGTCCGTATAGGTCAGTTTCTATCTGATGCTTTTCCAATTCACTGCGGGCTAAAGCAGGGAGATGCACTATCACCTTTACTTTTTAACTTCGCTTTAGAATATGCCATTAGGAAAGTTCAGGATAACAGGCAGGGTTTGGAATTGAACGGGCTACATCAGCTTCTTGTCTATGCGGATGACGTGAATATGTTAGGAGAAAATACACAAACGGTTAGGGAAAACACGGAAATTTTACTTGAAGCAAGTAAAGCGATCGGTTTGGAAGTAAATCCCGAAAAGACAAAGTATATGATTATGTCTCGTGACGGGAATATTGTACGAAATGGAAATATAAATATTGGAGATTTATCCTTCGAAGAGGTGGAAAAATTCAAATATCTTGGAGCAACAGTAACAAATATAAATGACACTCGGGAGGAAATTAAACGCAGAATAAATATGGGAAATGCGTGTTATTATTCGGTTGAGAAGCTCTTATCATCCATTCTGCTGTCCAAAAATCTGAAAGTTAGAATTTATAAAACAGTTATATTACCGGTTCTTCTATATGGCTGTGAAACTTGGACTCTCACTCTGAGAGAGGAACATAGGTTAAGGGTTTTTGAGAATAAGGTGCTTAGGAAAATATTTGGGGCTAAGCGGGATGAAGTTACAGGAGAATGGAGAAAGTTACACAACACAGAACTGCACGCATTGTATTCTTCACCTGACATAATTAGGAACTTGAAATCCAGACGTTTGAGATGGGCAGGGCATGTAGCACGTATGGGCGAATCCAGAAATGCATATAGAGTGTTAGTTGGGAGACCGGAGGGAAAAAGACCTTTAGGGAGGCCGAGACGTAGATGGGAGGATAATATTAAAATGGATTTGAGGGAGGTGGGGTATGATGATAGAGACTGGCTTAATCTTGCACAGGATAGGGACCGATGGCGGGCTTATGTGAGGGCGGCAATGAACCTTCGGGTTCCTTAAAAGCCATTTGTAAGTTATTATTATTATTATTATTATTATTATTATTATTATTATTATTATTATTATTATTACTCTTCTATTACTACTACTACCACCACCACCAACACCACCACTATGGTTATTATTATTACTATGATGATGACGATTATTATTATTATTATTATTATTATTATTATTATTATTATTATTATTATTAGTTACGAAAGAAAATGTGAATATTTTAATTATCAAAACCTATATGCTAGATGCCATGAGCTAGATTATCTGTTCTATTGTAAGGTCCTCAAAATTGACATCCTGTGACTCCTTCTTAAACAATATTACCTTACGTATTCCACGAAAGATATGAGAGCCCACAAACTTTTCTATAATAGAAATTCGAAATTTCTTTCACCAGTCTACAGATGCATTAAAAATGCCAACATGCATTGCTGCGATTTCGATCCCTTCAATGTATAGACTTAGTTTGCTCTTGACAATGACTTATTATTTATGTATTCTTTCAGGCATTATACTTAATTATCATTGTATCATGACCATTATTCTCATTGTATTCTTAGTTGTTTGTCCAATCGTCGTCATTATGGTCATTAATTGTAATTGTATTTATGTTAATAATTATTTTTGTGCACTTGTTTATAATTTTGTTATTATCAACTTTGTCATAATTATAGTAATATGTTTTGTGCTGATATCTTATTGGCCTCTGGCTGTTGTACAGCACAATAAATAATAGTAAATAAGTAGTAAATAAAATAAAAATTATTATTATTATTATTATTATTATTATTATTATTATTATTACTATTATTATTATTTTGATTCTTTTATACGTAACACCTATCTTAGAATTCCCGTGAAAGGTTTTCGTAGTCAAAGAATTTTTTTCACTAAATTATTTAAATCCCTTTCTCCAGTATCCGGGTGTATTAAAAGTGCTAATTTGCAAGATCTGATTTTATTTTACTTATGCATGATATATCCTTACTTATTATTTAATATATTTTATTATTGTTAGATACTGTCATTTATTTTGTTGCATTTGGTTAATGATTAATGTTGGTCATTATATTGATTGTATTTCATCTCACTGCCATTTTCTGTCATTCATTCTCATCATCATTTGTTCTGTTTTGTTTTTTTATTTTGTGCTAAACTGTAATTTGCCTTGTGCTGTTGTTTTGCACATTAATATTGGAAATAAATAAATAAATAATAATTATTATTATTTTATTTTTATTAGTAGTAGTAGTAGTAGTAGTAGTATGACAACGATTATTATTATTATTATTATTATTATTATTATTTGCATTATTATTTTTATTTGTATTATATTATTATTTTTGTTTTTATTTTTTATTATTCTTTTAATTTTTTTATTATTATTATTTTTATTTATTATTATTTTTACTATTATTTTCATTATTATTTGTATTTTTGTTATTTTTATTATTATTATTATTATTATTATTATTATTATTATTATTATTATTATTATTCCCGAGGTTCACTCAGCCTCCTATAAAATTGAGTACCGGGTCTTTCCCGGGGGTAAAAGGCGGCCAGAGCGTGGTGCCGACCACACCACCTCATTCTAGTGCCGAGGTCATGGAAAGCATGGGGCTCCATGCCCCCCAAGTACCTTCATGGCATGTTACGGGGATACCTTTACCTTTATTATTATTATTATTATTATTATTATTATTGTTATTATTATTATTATTATTCCCGAGGTTCACTCAGCCTCCTATAAAATTGAGTACCGGGTCTTTCCCGGGGGTAAAAGACGGCCAGAGCGTGGTGCCGACCACACCACCTCATTCTAGTGCCGAGGTCATGGAAAGCATGGGGCTCCATGCCCCCCAAGTACCTTCATGGCATGTTACGGGGATACCTTTACCATTATTATTATTATTATTATTATTATTATTATTATTATTATTCTCGAGGTTCACTCAGCCTCCTATAAAATTGAGTACCGGGTCTTTCCCGAGGGTAAAAGACGGCCAGAGCGTGGTGCCGACCACACCACCTCATTCTAGTGCCGAGGTCATGGAAAGCATGGGGCTCCATGCCCCCCAAGTACCTTCATGGCATGTTACGGGGATACCTTTACCTTTATTATTATTATTATTATTATTATTATTATTATTATTATTATTATTATTTTTATTTTTACTTTTATTATTATTATTATTATTATTATTATTTGTATTATTATTATTATTATTATTATTATTATTACTACTACTATTAATTTAGCTTCAAAATTAGCTCTACCAGATTTTTATTTTCGTGTTTGTAGGCGAACTGCACTTCGCGATGTGTGGAGAGGTGTTGTGTGCTAGACGGTCATTCTAGAGCGTGGTCAGATTATTTATGATCGGTGTACACGTAGAAAGTGATTACGAAGTAACATCGCTAGCTTGAGCTAGAGTATCTGTAATGACGTGGTTAAGAACCCTATAAACATTTAACCCCTCGCACCCTTGTGACATATAAATTCAAGTTTATTCTCCTGTACGAGATACTCGAATGTTTATACAACGTGTTCAGTGCTCATATCTCATATCTTACGTGATGTACAGAGCAAATAGCGAAGCAGGTTGGCTTCTGCGGAAGACATTTTGAATTTGGCAAATTAAACATGGTTGTGTATCCTTGCAGATAACTTGCTGACTGCTGTGAAGTCATGAATAGTGTAAAACTGGTAATTAATGTCTTATTCATATTCATGGTAGGTAATAGGTAACTTATTTGTTTAATCAAAATAACTTCATCAAGTTTACTTATAACTTACATCATTATGGTATTCATAGTTGGTGACTTGTTTAATAAGAATTACTTCAATATGTTTTCTTATTGGGCCAGGCTAACTTATATGATTATGGTATTCGTAATTGGTGACATTAATTGTTAGTGACTTACTTACATAATAAAAATGACTTCGTTAATTATACTTATTGGAACATGTTAGCTTATATGATTATGTTATTCGTAGTTGATGACATTCATTGTTAATGACTTATTTATTTAATAAAAATGACATCAGTAAGTTTACTTTTTGGAACATGTTAACTTAAATGATTATGTAATCATAGTTGGTGACTTAAATGTTTAATAAGAATAACTTCATAAGTTTACCTTTTGGGACATGTTAACTTAAATGATTATGGTATTCTTAGTTGGTGACTTAATTGTTTAATAAGAACAACTTCATAAGTTTACTTTTTGGAACATGTTACCTTAAATGATTATATATATTTTGATGTACCGAAGTACATATGATATTTCCATGCAGATATTCTGCGTCATCGTATGATGAAAGAGTGATGGAACGGAGAAAAATTCTCTCCGGCGCCGGGATTTGAACCCGGGTTTTCAGCTCTACGTGCTGATGCTTTATCCACTAAGCCACGCCGAATACAACCCCGACGCCGGTTAGAATCGTCTCAGATTAAGCTCCATCTCTTGGGTTCCCTCTAGTGGCCGCCCTCTGCACTACGTCATAGATGTCTATGAACGCAGGACCGAAGTCCATACATGTGTTGAGGTGCACTCGAATGAGTGACTGGTTGGCCGGGATCCGACGGTATAGGCGCCGTCTTAAATCACAAAGTGATTTATTACGCATATCATATATATTTTGATGTACCGAAGTACATATGATATTTCCATGCAGATATTCTGCGTCATCATATGATGAAAGAGTGATGGAACGGAGAAAAATTCTCTCCGGCGCCGGGATTTGAACCCGGGTTTTCAGCTCTACGTGCTGATGCTTTATCCACTAAGCCACGCGTGGCTGAGACGATTCTAACCGGCGTCGGGGTTGTATCCGGCGTGGCTTAGTGGATAAAGCATCAGCACGTAGAGCTGAAAACCCGGGTTCAAATCCCGGCGCCGGAGAGAATTTTTCTCCGTTCCATCACTCTTTCATTAAATGATTATGGTATTCATAGTTCGTGACTTTATTGTTTAATAAGAATAACTTCATAACTTTACTTTTTGGAACATGTCAACTTATATGATTATGGTATTCATAGCTGGTGACTTGATTGTTTAATAAGAATAACTTCATAAGTTTAGTTTTTGGAACATGTCAACTTATATGATTATGGTATTCATAGCTGGTGACTTGATTGTTTAATAAGAATAACTTCATAAGTTTACTTTTTGGAACATGTTAACTTAAATGATTATGACATTCATAGCTGGTGACTTAATTCTTTAATAAGAATAACTTCATATGTTTACTTTTTGGAACATGTTAACTTATATGATTATGGTATTCATAGTTGGTGACTTGATTGTTTAATAAGAATAACTTCATAAGTTTACTTTTTGGAACATGTTAACTTAAATGATTATGACATTCATAGCTGGTGACTTAATTCTTTAATAAGAATAATTTCATATGTTTACTTTTTGGAACATGTCAACTTATATGATTATGGTATTCATAGCTGGTGACTTGATTGTTTAATAAGAATAACTTCATAAGTTTAATTTTTGGAACATGTCAACTTATATGATTATGGTATTCATAGTTGGTGACTTAATTGTTTAATAAGAATAACTTCATAATTTTACTTTTTGGAACATGTCAACTTATATGATTGTGGTATTCATAGTCGATGACATTCATTTTTGGTGACTTGTTTTTTTTTAATAAGAATTTCATTATGTTTACTTATTGGAACATGTTAACTTATATGATTATGGGATTCATAGTCGATGACATTCATTTTTGGTGACTTGTTTTTTTTTAATAAGAATTTCATTATGTTTACTTATTGGAACACGTCAACTTATATGATTATGGTATTCATAGTCGATGATATTCATTTTTGGTGACTTGTTTTTTATTAATAAGAATTTCATTATGTTTACTTATTGGAACATGTCAACTTATATGATTATGGGATTCATAGTCGATGACATTCATTTTTGGTGACTTGTTTTTTTTAATAAGAATTTCATTATGTTTACTTATTGGAACATGTTAACTTATATGATTATGGTATTCATAGTCGATGACATTCATTTTTGGTGACTTGTTTTTTTTTTAATAAGAATTTCATTATGTTTACTTATTGGAACATGTCAACTTATATGATTATGGGATTCATAGTTGGTGACTTAATTGTTTAATAAGAATAACTTCATAATTTTACTTTTTGGAACACGTCAACGTATATGATTATGGTATTCATAGTCGATGACATTCATTTTTGGTGACTTATTTTTATAATAAGAATTTCATTAAGTTTACTTATTGGAACATGTAAACTTATATGATTAAGGTATTTGTAATTGGTGACATTCATTCTTGGTGACTTACTTGTTTAATAATAATAATAATAATAATAATAATAATAATAATAATAATAATGAGTTCATTAAGTTTACTTATTGGAATGTGTTAACTTATATAATTATGGTATTCGTACTTGATGACATTCATTGATAGTGACTAATTTATTTAATAATAATAACTTCATTAAGTTTACTTATTTGAACATGTTAACTTATATGATTATGGCATGCACAGTCGGCTATGGAGGTGTATTTTATTAAGGGAAAGTTGATATTTTTCAGTTTTAATTCAATATAGTTGTTAGTTTTTGTCTGAATCAGAATATACAGTTTATTATAATTAACATTTACTCTCTCTAAGTGGAATGGTTTGAACCTGGACACATTACATAGCACCAGTAATAAATATTTTATATTTTTCGTTGTTTTAATCAAAACGACGTTTTGCAATCTCAAATTACTAAAATTTTCCATAATGTAAAAGTCCACTGTGATTAAAATTTTGCATAGATCTCCGCCTAGAATTGTAAGAAAACAAATTGATAAATTGCAGTACAGTTTCCTTGGCTAATTCCGATGTCACGAGCATAGTATTTATACTGTTTTGAAGCTCCTCGAATTTTATTAGTTGCAGTGTGATTCAGAGCTAAAGTTAAAATCAAGACATAGTAATTCTTCAAGATGCGAAATTATAACAGAAATGCTTGTCCAATTATTTCTTCTCTTCTGTTTCATTATAAGCTGCAGAGCTCCCCCCCCCCCCGTTCGATGCCAGCTGTAGGGCTCAAAATACACTACCTCACGTGACACTTATATTAAATTTTTTCTAGCCGCATTAAGGAAAACGGGAAGTATAAAAAAAGGAAACACTGGTGGAAACGGTGGAGAAAAGAACCTTACGAGGGTTGGGGATTTAGGGTGGGGGAATGTCATCACTGCTGCAACAAGCGGAAATTTAATTTCGAAGAGTGCAAGCTTTTATATACGAGCTCTGCTACTACCTGTTTTTATCCCTGAATGCCATTCGTGTAGGCTTCTCTCAGTATAAAAGAAATACATGTATCTGAAAGCAATCGGAAGCACCGGCTCGCTATTTTCATACACTCGTTAGCACATAAATTGAATCCCTTCCGAGATATATTGCTATAATAACATAGCCTAGTGTTCCCGGATTCCGAGCATTGTGACAAAATGCTTTTGGTTCACGATGTGATCCAGAGATTTTGACATAAATAGAGTATCAAAATATTATTATAATATAATTAATTTAAGTGATATTAATTACACAGATCAAAAAGAATTTTTCTCCGACTTATAACAATGTGTCCCTTTGTGATTTGGTTTACCCTATTATTATTTTATCCAGTACACATTTTTCGAGTATTATCAGGCATTTTGAATCCCTAGTGTGTTGTAATTTTACCATAAGCAGTGAAAAATTAAGAAACAAGTATTTCATAAAAAAATTCAATTCATTTTCCCCGTAAAAACGTACGTGATGGGACAATTTGGATTTTAAATTCGAATTTGGGCACACATATTATAATATTCACCTGTTTTTATTTGGAAGCAAGACAAAAATATAAAAATTTGTTTATCAGTGTTATGGAATAAATATGTAAGATATTTAGTTAAAGTTAATGCTTTTATTCTAGCAGATAATATTGTGTCAACCCTCAAGCTAGGCGTATTCCCATACCTACACCGGCCGACTACTCTAAGGTTCGCTGCTTACCCGTGTTTCGAGCAGGCAACTCCCGTCTTTCCCATGGCCAGCCTCCTCCTTGCGTCGCCAGCAGGCGTTCGGAGAATGCAATGGAATGATGACGAAATGGGGAAATGGTGACGGACTGATGTACACGCATATGAGGAAATTGGAGTATCCCGAGAAAAACCGCAACTACGATCTTGTCCGCCACAAGTGTTACAATGGATTTTTAATGAAAAATTCCAGGTCTGATCGGGACTCGAACCTGGACCGCCTACGTGACAGGCTGGTATAACCACACAGCCACCGCAGGGGTTTAAGACGGGATTAGTTTGTAAAAAAATCACTGATTTCTTTGTCAAGAGATCGGGATTGGAAACCTACTAACGAAATGATGTAATATATACACGGTTTTTTCACGAACTTCTTAACTCAATCAGACTAGTAGAATGTAAGGTTAATTCACTATAAGTCAGTTGTACTGGCATGGAAAACAAAGATACTGCAGAAAATCTACCACAATTATATTCTTATCCAGCACAAATACCATTTGGATTCGTTGCAATGTGACTCTGGTTTTCGATGTCGGAACCTGTTGCATTGCTGCTAAGGAAGATTAGAAACGACATCCTTTCACAGTGTAATTCAAATAACTGTGAAATATTCTATTGCAATTTAGTTAACACTGAATTCATTATGTGGGAAGTCTGTAGGAGACGAAATTCCAGTGTCTCGCAGAAGGCTTCGAAATTGAGATAGCCTTTACGTAAAGATTAATTTTTGGTCCTACAGAATTTATGTGTTATGGTAGCGTGGATGAAGACAGTATGTGAATTTTTTTTCAAATGTGGATTTTCTCAACAAATTATGATGGTTATGTGTCATGCTAACTTCTGAAACTTACCCCAGCTCTCTAAAATGCTTAATAACATATATTTTAATGATCTGATAAGTTTCAGAAGCTATCTTGACACATACCACTATCATACATAGAGAAAACCAACATTTAAAATACATTTCACTTAATCCCTTCATCCACTTAGCCCTTCAATTGTAATTCTAGGAGAAAATTCGTTCTGGCGCAGACGATCCTTGGTTTTACCTACCAAGCGCTCTAACCATTGAGCTACGCCGGAGTTCAGTCCACAGCGCCAGATCGAATCCCCTTCCTCTACTGTTTTCCCTTTGTGGCCTTACTCCAAGTTCGACATGTGTGTTGAGATATATTGAGTCAACTGCCGTTATACAAGGAGCGCATTCAATTGAGGACATGGTGCCGGGATTCCACAGTTGGACGAAGAATCTATGTAAAGATTAATATTTGTCCTACAGAATTTATCTATTATGGTAGCAATTGTACCTAATTAGAGGCGCGCCGGAGCGAATTTTTATCGTCTAATTACAAGAGGTATTGTTTGCTAGATAATCTAACTTTCCTAAAATTGGACCAGTCCTCAATTTGTATGAACGTGTGACATAGAGGATGAAAGTGAAATAGTCCTGCAGATTGAAAGGAACTATAGGGTACAATTAAATGAATAGAAAACCTATATTACGTTTTGTGGTTAAATGTATGGCTTATTAGAAAATTGAATTGGTAGTTTAAGCAGTCTGGCAACATCGCTGCTAACACTGTTCTTTCTACTCGTAATAAAGTTGTGAGAGGTCAACGAACTCAGGTCTGTCTGCCTTAGCGAACTACCTTCCATCTCTCTTTCTGGCTATAATGTTGGAAGCTGGTCGCATCGGTCAGTGGCTTCAAATTAGTGATTTTGAAATTAAGTTTACACGAAAACAGTCCATGCTATTCTAATACGCCAGAAGGATAAATAAATCTTTATTAGATTTTCTATCGATATGGTTAAAATCACGACCATACAATTGTTAACGTGTTAAACAGTTGGGATTTTTTTAAAGGAAACTACGGACTTTTCATCAATATGGTTATTACACTTTATTTTTACATGATATAACGTAAGCTATTCGCTCTGAAAATATGCTGGTTATTTTACATCCACTCTGTATACTGATAGAACTTTTCATATTGCCTAACAGTAGTCTCAGAACGAAATCGATCATGTTTATAAATAGATTATAGTATTACAACAGTTCCATGACTTCGTAACAGAAGGAATGCAATCGCAGTACGTATCCAAAGTGACGCCTTGAGACTAGGCTACATATTATTATATCGATCTCATAATTTATGTTACACTAATTTCAGTGTTAGATATCCCTAATTGATTGCAACTAATCACTGCGTAGGTTCGAACTCTTTCCAGAACATGGACGGTAGACCATTGCTACTGTCGGTGACTCAGGAGAAGAAGAGAGCGGACTGAGGAGGAAGGGATGTGAACAGATAACGTACGACAGCACGTGCAATATTTGTACTGCAGTAAGCGGAAAAATTAAGTCTCCTTCTGTTCAACTTAGCTTTAATTCCCATATGCATTGTTACTCATGTTTCCTGCACCAGTAATAACCTGGCTACTGGGATGCTTATCTGAGCGATGTTTATAAGTAGACTTCGTGGAATTGCCACGATAATCGCAAGGTTTACTGCGCACGCAGTGCAGACTGTATGAGAACGGGGCGTGCAAAGGATCAAGTATACCTCTGATGTAAACACTGAGCAGTATATTGCGGTTACAATAAAATCTGTATCCTGCATTCAAGAAATATAATGAATGATCTTTGAAGTAGGAAATGTCTAAACATATAAATACACAATTATTTTATAGTGAGATATATTAAGTTAACTCTTAAAATTTAATATAAGATACATCATTCTTGAATATGTGCATTGCAGTGAAGAGTTACGTACACGTGCATTGCAGTGAAGAGTTACGTACACTTTGAGCGACTGCAAAGTAATCTCCTCCGATGGTCACTTAAACAGTTTTTGTATTGGGAAATGTAAGTTCAACATCACACGATGTAATACGTGCATATTTGAAGAAATGAAAGTTACTACTTTTTAGTACACCAACTTCAGACGTCTTGTCATGACCTGATAGTACATCATTTATAATACGAAAGTTGTGAATAGGCAGAATTTTTAGCAATAATGTTTCTCAACTCACATTTCACTTTTTATGAAATTAGTGAATTGTTATTTTGGATAACGATTCGTGATACCTTATCCACTATATTAAGGGCTTCTGAGAGTTGTAGTTTAGACGGTTCTAACAGAATGATGCTTTTGGGCACGATTTTAAAATTATAATCAATGAACAGAATATCTTCCAATAGCTGCTTAGAAGGCAATGATTTTATAGCTGCAACAGCGGAACTGTCTGTGCTATCCATTGCATGAATTACCTCCATTATTTTGCTGTAATGTTCTGCATAATAATTAACAGCATCCAACCACGTTCCCCAACGGGTCAAGACTGGCTGCGGGGGTAAGGGTATTCCAGGAGCAATTATTTGGAAAAGCAACACTCTCATTGTAGTATGTTTGATTGAATTCTTGTCTACACTGAACAAATGTTAAGCTTTGACTATTCCAAATACAGTAATGCAAAAACAAGTGCTTACATAGGTATACATTAGCTGTAGCTACTCTATCTATTTGGACTGGTCACATCTCTTAACATGAACTGCTTATACTACGAGACAGGGCGGTCGCTCGTCTCCTCTATACTACCGTACGTCGGCAACCTGATTGCATGCTGCGTGTGGCAATTCAACGAAGTCTATTTATAATAATCAACAGCGATAGTCAAGAAGGTCACATTCTCTCCGCTCGTCTTCTCCTGAATAACGGACAGTAGTGTACTGTCTTAAGTTGTAAATGGAGATTCGTTATTGTTTCTACTGCACATCATGATAGTTTCATCATATGTTCGTTTATTTTTAGGTCAGAATGTAGATGATATTGATTTAGAGTAGCTAAATTTTGCCGTATGTTTGAAAGCTATTGACAATATTAAATCTGTATAGATGAATGGAATGGATGGATAGTGAAACGGGTAAACAAGGAGATGTGTAGGTTTTAGGGAGTGCAGTAGATGTGTTTCTAAGTGAGATGTTCTGTTTTCTCGAATACCCCGCGCCCTCGAATACCCCGCGCCCTCGAATAAGCCGCGCACCCCAATTTGAAAGGAAAAAATAATTTAAAAAATTAACAAATATATGCAAGGCGAATTAAAATTCATTAAACAGAAATGAAGTTCAATTATCAATAAATATTCTGGGACAAGACGCAGTTCAACATATCCTATACGCCAGTGATGTCAAAGAAAGCGCAATTTTCTGACCTTGACGTCGTGTGCGGGCATCAAGCGCTAAGTATGGAAAGAGGATGGGTTGTGTGTATGAAAAAGCAACCTGTTAAATTAAGAAAACAGTGGTGCACAAACTTCAACCGTAACGTTAAATTTTATGTCGTTACTTTTTTTATATGGCTTCTTTCTGTTTGATGTTATCTATATTGTCTGTAAAACAAAAGTACTAATACCAATTTTTTAATATTGCAGTTGTGTTTTAAATGTTAATAACATAATAAAGAGTTAAGAAGGAATATTCACATAAATTCCATAGTAGTACAATTATAATGTACTAAATGAATGAAACACATCATTCATAAAGATATTGATATCTCAAAAAAAGAGATTGTGTATGACATGATAAGTTGGAATTGATATTGATGGCACCTTTAACCTAATAAAAGTAATCAATAAATCAATCAAAACAATATTACAGTACAAAGCAAAGTTACCTAGGTGCTGTATATATTTAATGTGTAATTTTCCATAACAAAACTCTCATCGCATTATGCTTTTAAGGTGATATTGGTGAGCAACTTCCTATCATCAGAATATTAAATTATGTTCTCGAAATGTGCTGAAGCTATAGAGCTGACATTTTTACAACACATGGGCACGTATCTTTTGCTTATGATGTAATAGGAGTTGCTTTGTTAATTCATTTACTTACAAATAATTTCCAAGTGATTATTTTCAAAATTTTCAATACACTATCTTCAGTAATGCGTATGTACGGTATATTAGATTTACGAAAATATTCTGTAAGGCTACTAAATAAATAGGCCTATATCTGAAAATTTCACTTTTCTATAAAAAAAACTTGAGAAAATATTTCTTTTGATAAAAAATATTAAACTTCTGAAAAATAAGCATTAGAATTAAGACTTACATTCTTATAATGCAATTATACTTCTCAGACAAATCTAACAATTAAAATGGACGCAGTTTTATTAAGTTCTCTTCTCTTTATCCATTGAATCAATCCTAGCCAACCCTGAATATAGCTCGACCAAGCGGCATATACCACCTCTTTCGTCTGTTTCTTTCCTTTCCGCTGTAAAGCGCTCAGGCTCTCATGATCTCTAAAGCGTGCGCTTCCTCCTGTGGGATCAATTAACATGAATGCTATACGCATACAATCAGCTTTTCTTCCTTAGTCGGTTGTTTAAACAATATTCTGCAACATTAATAGTACTCGTCAGTAAATTAACTAGACTCATTATATATGATACTACGCGGTTTAATGTAAAAATACTTGCTACCACCCGTCCGTCCGTCTATCTATCTATCTATCTATCTATCTATCTATCTATCTATCTATCTATCTATCTATCTATCTATCTATCTATCTATCTATCTATCTATCTATCTATCTATCTATCTATCTATCTATCTATCTATCTATCTATCTATCTATCTATCTATCTATCTATCTATCTATCTATCTATCTATCTATCTATCTATCTATCTATCTATCTATCTATCTATCTATCTATCTATCTATCTATCTATCTATCTATATCTATCTATCTATCTATCTATCTATCTATCTATCTATCTATCTATCTATCTATCTATCTATCTATCTATCTATCTATCTATCTATCTATCTATCTATCTATCTATCTATCTATCTATCTATCTATCTATCTATCTATCTATCTATCTATCTATCTATCTATCTATCTATCTATCTATCTATCTATCTATCTATCTATCTATCTATCTATCTATCTATCTATCTATCTATCTATCTATCTATCTATCTATCTATCTATCTATCTATCTATCTATCTATCTATCTATCTATCTATCTATCTATCTATCTATCTATCTATCTATCTATCTATCTATCTATCTATCTATCTATCTATCTATCTATCTATCTATCTATCTATCTATCTATCTATCTATCTATCTATCTATCTATCTATCTATCTATCTATCTATCTATATCTATCTATCTATCTATCTATCTATCTATCTATCTATCTATCTATCTATCTATCTATCTATCTATCTATCTATCTATCTATCTATCTATCTATCTATCTATCTATCTATCTATCTATCTATCTATCTATCTATCTATCTATCTATCTATCTATCTATCTATCTATCTATCTATCTATCTATCTATCTATCTATCTATCTATCTATCTATCTATCTATCTATCTATCTATCTATCTATCTAT